>NC_049207.1:55129936-55274936 GCF_013347855.1 Anguilla anguilla | reverse complement strand
CCTAGGTGAGAAGGTGGGACCCCAGGCACAGTGCCTGATCTGCCTAGTGGGAGTGTTAGCTCTGGGGCTGCAGGCCTACACCCTTAAACAGGGTCAGTGCGCCCCAGGCCAGGCTGGGACAGGCAGTCAGGGGGTTAAGTATCCGCAGATTTGTGGTGCACACCTGCTTTTCTCCGCGGATGCCTGGAAACGCAGCGGATGACAGGACAAGATGGATGCCCCTGTGTACCTGGCGCTGGGATTCCAGCACTTAATTGTTTCTCTGTGCTTGCGGCAACAGTTTGTATGTGCAGTCCCCAGAGCCTGGAATTCTGGGACTTTATTAATAATAATAATAATAATAATAATAATAATAATAATACTTCAAACAGTTCCATTTGCTCCACAACCCCCCACCCCCCCACACACGCGCACACACACACTCACACCTCCTCTAGAAAATCCAACCAATCCCTTGTTTCTGCGTGACTTGTCACCTGATAGTGCTCTAGATATTCTGCGATATAAATTGCTGTCCAAAATGTCCAAAATAGCTACCCATCCACATTTCCCCACTGTGAAAGACATCTTGTTTTTTTTTTTCTGACATGTCCTTTTCCATATACGGCCTGTCAATCAATATTATTTCTTAAATTTAACTCTCTGCTTATTACATGTGTTGTGCTTAAACGCAAATATAGAATGACTTCTATGTTGTTATGGTAGTATGAAATCAAATTTCAGTATTATTCTACAGTACATTACAACAGGGAAGTACAGAATTGTCTAGAATGTGATAATATGCTGTAGCATTAAGATTCACCTTCACTGAAAATAAGGGGCCCCAGACCAAGAGGTGTCCAGATACTTTCGATCAAATAGTGTATCTGTGAATACAGAGTATGAATTAGCATTGCAGCCACAGAGCACTTCCATTTATTAATAACTTTACCGTTACTCAAACTTAAATAGATGTTTTCTTCATAAAAGTCAAAAACCATTAATCAAAACTAAAAATATTGACTATGACTACTTGCTTTGCAGTGTCTTGTTTCGACCGATCCGGTAACAGCTTTCAACCCATTTATGTCCCTTCTCTATTAATGTATACACTTACGGTAGGGCATCACACACACACACACACACACAAACACACACACACATACACGCGTTTGAGTCTACAGCTAATCCCACCTCATTAAAATAATAATTAGCCTGGAATCTCCAGATGGGATTTCCCGCTCCTGCATCACGAGCCGCGCGCTAACTCGGCACGGACACAGGAGAGCGGCGGCTATGTTTCCTTGTCAGTCCGTGGCGGAACTCCACCGGAATGCCCCCGTAATATTATCCGCGCTGGTCTTTCCTGCTATAAATCCAGCTTGCCCTTAAAGTGTGATATTTGAATTAGCTGGAGCTTGAGTCCAGACACGCTAACCACCTCATTAGCCATGCATGTCGTTAAATAAAAAGGGGAGAAGAAATCTGATCTGTGGATTTTACAAAGTACCCTTGGAAATTTCCCCTCTTACCCTGTTTTTTTGGGTTGTTTTTTTTTTGGTTGGGGAACAGGGTGGGGGGGATGGGGGCGGGGGGGGGGGGACATGCTAGTGTCAACTACCCGGATGCCTGCGATCCATGAATTTGGGTCAGAAATGTAACAAACAACAGAGAAGTGTTGAATCTGGACAAGAATTGACAAATTAATACCTCCAATTCTTATTAGTAATACTGTGAACAGAACTTGAGGAGCTAATTGGATTGTGGCCAGTGGATTGGATGCAACACATCTCAGTGACGGCCAATGAAATTCTGATTCAGAGTCTATTTTCTAGGCTGTGCCAACTGGAAACAGAAACGGAATTTCTGTCCAAAAACACCTGCACTGTATTTAATGTTTACTCATTAATGGAATTGTCATATTTGAATTTTGGATGATAATAAGATTGTTAGGAGGAAGTGTGCTTTGGGAAGCAAAGCTGATGGTTGGCTCTGAGAGTCTAATTGTCTTATCATGAACACTCTCCAGGATGTCTTTGTAAACCATCTGCAAAAAAAGTTTTGCCTGTGAAGTTAGTAACAAAACATTAACAGATTTTAATCTGCTGTTTCATAGTTAAATACAGGATTTTTTTCATTTACAGAGCAAACCAAACTGGACTGCCATTTTGAGCATCATCGTTGCCATTCTGAGCGAGATTCTTAAATACCACACACACACACACACACACACACACACTGTATTCCTAGGGTATTTGTACTGTTGTTATTTTTGCAGTAAGCAATGCTTGTTCTGACATGTGATTAAAACTTCATGATTATGCATCTGTCAGATTTTTGAAAAGTGAAAAGGCAAAACAAAATCGGAATGCCGCATGTTATTCTTCTGCTGCCTGCCTCTTACTAGCCTTTGGTCCATGTCAGTCGGAACTCTGGAACATGTAAATGCGGAAACTGTAAAAATGATAATTTCCCTTTTTCTTTTCTTTCTCTTGTTCTGAAAATAACAGTCTGTGCCTTTTCAGCTTTACCAAGGAGGTGCGCAAATGTGTTAGAGGATCAACAAAAACACTCTAAAGTTTTAACCAGGCCAGGATTACTGATGTAACTGTCAAAAATGTAAATAAACTATTCCTTCCAGGCCTGAACCCAACCAATTTGTTGCTAGGGCAATGAGAGCGTGTGTTGGTGTGTGTGAGGGATGACTGTCTGAACTTCTATTCATCATATACTGTAGGTGTCAATGGACCTGTCCTGTACATGATGACTTGGACCGAATAACCTGAATAACCACCTCCCTCTAGCATTCCTCCCTCAAAGGTGAGATGCCAGGTCATATTTTAATGTCCTTTTTATGGGTTTATTTTGCAATTACGGGAGCATAATGAAGGATTATACGGTACAACGAGGCATAAAAATTCAATAAATGATGAACAACATGTAATGAAATTGTGAATTATGACACATAATCATATTCAAAATTATATTTAACTGAAAGCCTGTGTAATATTAGAAGGAGCCATTATTTCAGTGTAGGTGACCCATATCTTGTGTGCTCTGTTTTCTCCTGAAATATGACATCAATATTGTAAGTCTGTGAGCTTCTCTCAAGGAAATTCTATTCCATCCCACCGGTGGTGTTGCGTACACCTCAGTAAGAATGCACAGTGAGGGTCATAACCATGGTGATATAGTGAGCATGCACAGTGAGGGTCATAACCATGGTGATATAGTGAGCACGCACAGTGTTGGCCATAACCATGGTGATATAGTGAGCATGCACAGTGTTGGTCATAACCATGGTGATACACAAAGCAATCCTAAGAATCTCTGAGGAACTCTGCTGGGATTAAGCCGTGTGGCCATTCAATAACAAACATTTTGTTCCAGTTAGGTAGATATTCTAATGCATAACAAACATGTACTGTAGCATGTATGTTAAATGAGGCCATTTATTTATTCTGTCTTATTTTATTTTTTTGCAAAGTATGATATGATATGTCTCCAGTCCAGCATGTTCAATGAGCTGTCAATAAACACAGACTGCGATATTCATTCCTGCTGAGTTTGTTTATTAATTAATTAATTAATTTTGCCACTGGTGGACTTGTGTGGCACAGCTAGGATGCCACCCAGATAGCGAGCGATTCTGGGCCGGATCTGGGCTGATGCTGGCCCAAAGTCAATTAGAATTAGAGTTGAATTAATACTGGACATTTTACTGCTGTTAGCAACCAGTAATCCACTCCTTTTGACCTTGAAACAGCTGTGCCATTTTTCTTCAAGTCTTAAAATATGTTCCCACGTATCTTTGTGCCGATCTTCTGAGTCGTAAGTAAAACCAATGATCATATTGATTTCTTCATGGCCATAACCACCACAGCATTTAGATGTTTCAAAGATACAGGACTGACTATTGATTCGTGATTTAATTAGAAAATATCAAGGGAAATTCTTAGAGTTTGTAATGTAATGTATCTGATAAAACTATTTACTCCCTTACTAGAATTTTAAAACATTTTCAAATCATGGCATTTGTTCTTTAATTTTTCAGCAGGGAACCTGTATTGTAATTTCCAACCTTCTGTATTGTACCTCAACAGTGCTCATAAAGCCCCTTGAAAGTAAAGATGTTTTTAAATAAAGTTGATTCATTACATTATCCAGTGCAATAGAAATCCCCCTTTCTTTCTTGTTTTTTTTTTTTTTTGTAAAGTAAGGAATATGGTCGATTTAAATGGAACACAATGAAACATTTCTGTAATAAGCCTTAAAAGAGGTGTACCTGACTGGTGCTGTTTCATCCTGAATTGTGTTCCCATTTTCTTTCATGGTTTACACACCTTTAAAAATATGAAACCCACTGGAGTGTCATCTCATAAATAAAAAAAATATGAGCGTTTATGGGAAGTTACGGTGTCAATGATACTTGCCGGTGTCTGTGTCCTTCAGTCCCCCCCACCCCTTCAGGCCATGCGCGCTTCTCAATAATGCAAGGTGGGCCCGTAAACTTCAATCTGTCCCGAGCCATCACGCTCCGCTGTGTATTTACCAACAGCATCAATCACCCCGATGAGAGGTTTCTTCCCACAATCCCGCAGGAACTTCCTGCCATTCCTCAAAGGTCTCGTCTCTGCTTGATTTGAGCAAATCCGTCAAGAAGCAGTTTGAGAGGGAAAAATCATTCACATATTTATTTAAATACGAATCTAAAAATGGAATATATCAGTCTGGCATTCACAGCAACAGAACTTATCAAACCCAAATGTTCACCGCGTGTTTAGAATAGGATTACGTATACAGTTTAATGTCTTACTTGACCTCCAATTAAGGTTGTTAATGGGCAAATCTCCTTTACACAAAAAGAACTCAAACCATATTTATTTTACAGATGATTTCACACCAGCATCAAATGAAGTTAAAATAATAATTATTTATTTTTTTATTTAAAGAGAAGATTAATTGAAATCCGGGATACACAGCAGGCCCTGGGAAACAGAATCGGAAATGGCGGATATACACGGGGAAAGCAGCGAGCGCAGGAAGTGGCAGGAAGAAGCAGATGGCAGCTCTGCTCACTGCGGCGCATTGCAGTCACCGGGTGCTTTGATTTCGGACAGATCCTGGGCGCGATTCGGGGCGTAATTACAGCGCGCTGCTCCTTCCGTAAGTAGCACCCGGCTGCACCCTGCCCTGTAAAACGTGATTATCAAAGCATGTCCGTAGCCTGCGGGAAAGCATTAGCTAGAAGTGCAGGTGTGTATTAATAGTATAGATCTCTTAGCAACCCGGTCCCCACACCCTTCTGTCGGGAGTAGAACTGGGGAGAGACTGTTTCTATTTAATCAAATGCGTCCATTTCATGGGCTAAAATGGCGTTGTTATTGCTCTATTTAAACGCACACAACCGACCTTTCTTTCACTAAAGCAATCATGGAGGCATCACTAACTATTCTCCCAATTATACTGTAGTACGCGTTCTGTGAAGCGTCCTCCATAAAGGCATATCCCAAGGACATGCTTTACCTTTTATGAAATGAAACCATGCCAGTAAATAATTTAGCTCTGTCAAAGCAAATTTGACTTTAGTACTGTTGGTACCTCCAGGTTATGGTCGATTGCTGTCTGTTTTAAAAGTGATGATTAACCACAACACAACCTCAGCATTAGGGGTTGCTTTAATGCTTCCATGCTCTATTAATCAACACTGCCTGGTCTTAAATTAATAATGAATACACCACAGCAAGTTCAGTTATTAAAGCTCAGTTACATACCTGGAAGGTATCGCAGCAACACAAGGTTTATCAGCTTTAATTGTGTTACTGTCACCCAACCGCCACAAACAATGTCAGCATTATTTATAATATCTAAAGCTCTCTATTTCACTCGCTGTTGTTAATTAGCTTTACCTGTAACTTGACTCTTTGAATTTATAAGTTTTATAGAGTATGCAGTTCATGTTAAGTACTATACATTTGTTATGCCTGGACGAGACAGTCAGCAGGTTGGAACTGTTTCATCAAATGTTTCATCAAAAAAAAAACCTAATTTCCCATCTTTTTTGTGAGCGGCTTCCCAGCGGTTTTGAGGTTTGCAGACCTCCGTGGAGCAGGCCTTCTGTGATACAGTTTTTTCTGGCAGCTGTCTGATTAACGGTCAGCCGTGAATCTGCCCGGCTCGAGCACCCGAGCATGGCATCGCATTCAAAGCAAACTGTCAACTTGAACCTTCACCCAAAAAAAAAACAATAACAAAAAAACACGCGCCTGATCAAAGGGGCACGGGCTGTCTGCTTCTAAACTGTCACGGGCTGGCCGGTGTTTTAAACATTCTCAGGGGTCTAGATTTCTGTTTTGTCTGAGACCTTCAATGCTTTTCTGCCACCCCATCTTTGGGGAGGAATGCCAAGAATTACTAGCAGCAGCGCTGTCTGGGACCTAAGAGAATCCGTTTCTCTTGGCCGTTTGCCACTTTGGATATTTCTCACCAAAATATTCTCATTGTGTGTTGCCACACGAAAGAAAAAGAAAAAAGCTTCTGAACCAATGCTGTGCTTCAGCATTGGCGCTGATATTTACTGAACAGCTATTTTCAAAATGAACTACGGTCATCATGCATGAGGAATTATTGTCAATGTGCTCCAGGTTGAATTTGAAGGCCCTTGCACACACAACTTCAAATGCCAGAGTGACGGCTGTTGGCAATAGAACAGGCACTTTACAGGCTTGCAGTCTGTAATTGTTTGTTCTTGAAGTGATGAGAGATTGCATGTAAAATTTGGTACAAGGATATACATATAGTTTCCATAGCTTTCATAGTTTTTGGTTTGGCATCGGGAAACCACCGATTAAAGCTTAGTTTCGACTTGATGCAGAGGTTTCATTGACAGTGCAAAACAACAAAGGACAGATATTGATTGAAATAAGGTCTCCCATGGAGCTTGGCAATAATCCATCACTGAATAGAAAATACAAAAGTATGAATATATAAAATATATATCAACATGTACTTTAGTGTTTTTTGATGAATCTGAAGATCTCAATGTTGGAACTCACACACAGTGAGGAAACTGATGAGAATGGAATAAAAATAAAAAAACCTCTAGTTGCAAATCCATTCTGCTGATTGATACTGTTTTTGGAAAGCCTGCACCCACAGTGGGTGTGTAATTATAATCAATGTGTGCGACACGGTTTCTGATTATTTCCTGTTGCAGTAAAGAAGGGCCACTCGGCCCAGCCTGGTCTACTGAACAAGCTCTGCATGAAGTCTCATGTACCCTGGAAGATGCATAAATATTTCTCTAAATTGCCCTGGCTTAAAATAAAGACATTTGCGTCTTATCGGTAATTCTTGTGCAAAGCTCTTTTTGGAACAGGAAATAGTCAGTGTGCTTTGTTTAATTGACGCATGCTTTAAAGTTAGAAGATGAAACATTCTTTGGAGGTCAGGGAAATGCTAGTGGTAATTGTTTAAAGAGAGCTACAGCTCGGTTAATCGCCGGATTAGCAAAAAGAAGGACTTGCAAAGACCAGCCATGACTAAATCCGCAAAAAAAATAGCAGTCTCCTGGTAGGAAAAAAAAAAAGGAAGAAAGCTCATTGGAGGCGTCAGCTATAAGGATTGTGCTGAATGTTTAGACCGATGTAATCCTCTCAAAGATGATAGCGTGATGTACGTTGTTATTAAAAGCAAATTAAATAGGTAGTTGCAGATGGGAAAATGGTGGCATCAGAGAGACCCCCTTGCACGCAGACTGTAAGAGGAAGGGATGGTTGATTTGTATTCACTTTGATGAGGATCTTTGTCTCTCTAGTCTAGCCAGCTTGTTTGTTTTCCATAGTGTTTCCATAGGTAATTAATCCCTCAGTTTAAGTACTGTACTCTGTACAGAGAGATCCTCATTATATCAGCTTACGTAAATGCTAAATCTACTAATGTAAAGTAATAAAAAAACAGCACTTTTGCTCACAACACATTACTTTTTTTATATCTCGCGAATCATTCATCTGCAGTGGGAAAATTACGTTAATAACGTGCTAATTTTCCTCTGGCAGCATTTGACTGCTTTTCAACGGAGACTTTTAGTGCTGTTTCTGTCCTAACTGCACTCCAGCCTCGTCCCCTCTGTCTGTCAGTTTGGAATTCGAAAAGCACATCAGGGGGAACATTTCACAGGCCCTTCTTAGCGCTAATCCCAGATTAGATCCCGCGTTTGACAAGGTAATTGAACGACTTTAGCCGTAGACCTGTGCTTATCGGGACATGTGACACCTCCACTGAGGAGTGAAAGGACACATTTTTATGATCGTAAAAATGATTGGTTAAAACCTGGTGGTAAAAAGTTTTAACCGTTGTTTGTTGTTCGTATTATGGTCTCAATGAGCTTAGTTGTAACTTTTTTTGGATTTTTATTTTTTTAGAAATGTGAATATTTGAACGGACATCAAGTATAATCTGCTGTCTACTCCCTTTAATTGCGACTGAATTCACAGTCCGGCTGCATATGCAAATCTGCTCAGAGGCTTATGCCAAAGAAGGCCTTTAATAACAGTCACCATGCCTAACTGAGAATTAATCAACAGCGTCCAGCGGCAATTACAGCAACCGGAAAACATTTTTTTTTTTCGCTGTATATTTGAACCAGTACAAAATGGACCCTACAGTGCGCTGCAGCATTAGAGCTCTGATCCAGATGAGCTCCTTTTTTGGAACACAAATGCTGCTGGGCATTTTCTTTCTTTTCATTCGTTTTTCCTCACTGTCAGATATTTTAATGGCAGCCGTGGGTTGCCTTGTACGAGGGTATAAATTTGTTTCTGCTTTCATTTTTTTCTCTCCTCCCATTTAGAGCATACACTTACTATTCTCAAATCCGTAAACACAGGAACGGCTTTGGGTATCTTTAAAAAAAAAATGTTTGGATTTTTTTTTTTATAGCTTTGGTAGTGGGGGAGTGCAGAGCACACAGATAATGTGAACCTTGTGTCGGTGTTTACGTTTAAAATCAGCAAAGACAGCAAGCTCATATGGAGCCAGTGGTGGTTGTTTGTTATGACTTTGGTTGGCCCAATGTTAGCAAGTGAAGTTGGGTCAAATGGGTTCTGCAGTTGCTATCTACAGCAAAAGTTACATAAGTTACTCTGGATAAGGATGTATATTCTTCATCTTCAATCAAAATCTTGGATTTTGGGAATCTCATTATTTCCAGTACAAAAATAACAATGGCACACAAATTCTTTCCATGATTAACATGAAGGAGAGAAAAAGAAACACTCAAAAGAGTATTTAAAGTTATTTATGATTCTTCAAGTAATTGCAGACTTTTCTATTTGGCAGGTTTTTTGTTACTTGAATGGGGTAAATTAGCCAAAGTCAATTTCCCTAATTTAGGCGTGCGTGTGTGAAATGTTTTATGCTATTTTCATTTCTATTGCATGCTGGGGAACTTTATTCTTTTTTTTGTTTTGTAATGGCAAAGTGGAAATTCACTGTCTAGAAACATTGCTAACTTCTGCGTAAGCCTGACAATACTCCAGTGGCCTCTCTCTGATGTTTAACCCTATGTAATGCCCCAGGTCAGGACATTTTAACCCCCCCCCCCCCAGTTTGCAACCGCAAATTCCCCCCCACGCCCATCCATCGATGATAACAGTCTGAACGCCTGCATCGAGTTTGAGATTGCAGATTGCAGATTGCAGTATCGTGCTACCAAACATCCCCTTCTGTTTATTGCTCTCTTTCCAAATCAATTTAGAAAATCCCATCAAGTCTGAAAATCTCGACTGTTTTCCCAGGCAAACCTGTCGGAGTACAATCACAAATACTTGACCACAGTAAAACAGTTGAAGGCTGGACTAACTGCCGCTTTGTCACAAGCTGAAAATAAATGTATAGAGAATAGAGGTGTGACCCCTTTCCATATCCTGAGAGTGCTAACAATGTTTTCCAGCAAACTTAGCAGCACAACAACAAAGAAATAACACACCATATGTCTCCATCACATCTGAATATAAAAAAAAAAATAAAAGTAATTCTTTCTGGTGTACTCTTCGGCATGGGAAACAGATTGTCAGGTATCTGTAAAATGCAGTGAGGAACGCATGCGACACATTAAAAAAAAAACTGATAAATAAAAATGCGCCATTTTATGGCGTGCTTGCATGCATAGCGTACACTAGCGTTCTGAACAGCGTCATGTAAGTGTAGAACTCTATTATCCCCATGCTGTCAATGAGCCAAGCTGGCCCACCACCCACTGCTTTTTTGTTGTAGTGCTTTTCACAGAGCAACTCAACATGTTAAAATGTTGGTCTTTGTAGTGAGCCCCTCTCCTCCTTTCATTTCAGTTGTGTGATCCAATCTTAAAATTCTATCTCCGAGTGCAAACCACGCACTTATAGGCTACCTGTAGTTTATTCTTACAGGAGTTAACCAGCAGTAGGCCTGCCGAGTCTCTCTGCGTGATTCCTCCTGTCTTTTTGAAACCAAGCGCTTGTCTGAAGTGAGATTTTCACAGAAATGTTCAGCTTTTTCATAAAAAAAAAAAAAAAGTTCTATTCGCTCTACTGAAAATTAAGCCAGCGTGTGACATCTTTTAGACTAGAATGGTTAGGTTTCCATCGTGTATGGTACTGTAGGACCAAATGTACTCTGTTAAAGAGTTGAATTAACACTGGACATTCTACTGCGTACATGCCCCCGTGTGTGTTCTGTGAGCTCGTTGTGTGACCCTCTGAAGCACTGGAGATTAGCACGCACTGAACCCCAACCCCGCCCCCATGCCCCCCCCCCCCCCCACCATGCCGCACCACGGCTCTGTTTGCCCAACAATGCAGAGGTCACGCTTCCTCCGCTTCATCTCCCCTCGTTCCGGCGTCCTGCTCGGTGTGGGGTCCTGAACCGCGCGCGAACATCAGCAGGGTTTAAGGAACAGGAACAGTGGAAAAAAAATCACATTACCCTCAGATCACAAGGCTGAGCCCTCAAACAGAACCAGCCCCCCACGGCCCTCTCCGTTTGATAAAGAGCTGTCATCTCAGATGGGCTCTCAGCCTTGCGTAAAGTTTAGCGACGCCACTGTAAGTTATCTTATTTTTCCCTTTCAGGCCCTGTGACAATTAAACATTAAAAGCTAACAAGCGCAATTAAAGTTTGGTCAACAGCGTGGGCTTATAACCTACGAAGGTTGCCGGTTCAATTCCCAGGACGGACAAAGCAGTTGTACCCTTGAGCACGTTGTTTAACCTGAATTGCATCAGTGATGCATTCAGCTGCAGTATACCTGGATAAGCTGTGTGCTGTCACTCTGGATAAGAGGGTCTGCTGAGTGCCACTAATATAAGGGTGGGTTTACAATGAGATATGAATGCAAATGACACTTATGTCAGTTCCTTTTCTTAGTCAATGTATAATTTAACTTTAACAGACTTTAAGCTTAGGCTCTTGCGGACTTAAATCTTTATTCGAATTCTAACAGAGCAACATTTATCATCAACTGCTTCAGCTATGATGTTTCCTTGAACCAGTTGCAAAAGCAAGGACGACTGCAAAACTCTAATACTATCCAGATCCACAAACTGAACATATCCAGATATAACCACTTCAAAAAGCTGCTTGAAGAGAGCAACACTAAGGACTTGGCGTTAATTAAGTCAAGCACCGCAGTTTACAGCTTTATTTCAGGGTTAATTTTTCACCCTCGCTGCAGGAAGCAGCTCGTCGTCATCACAGGCCACCGAGAGCGCCAAATCACCCACACCGGCAGACTCCCTCCATCTCCATATGAGCAGCACTTACTCCCCAACAGAATTATTACATATTACCGTGCGGTAGTTCTCTGTCATATTTTTCATTTTTCATATCGAGGGAAATTGCATCTCAGAAATTAGGGACGGGGAGAGAAAAGTCTGCAATATGAAGTCTTGGGAATGAATTACAGATTTGTAGTGTTTCTTGAAATCTAAATTTATAAGAGCACAGGGGATTTAGTGGAAGGGAGCATCTATCAGACACAAGAAAGTCCCGGAAAGTCCCACAGCCTGGTCTGACACGCTGTTTGGAGTTTGAGTGATGGGGATATTGAGGTCAGGACTCAGATTAATCTCTGTGACAGCACTCACAGGCTACCTGCTGACATCGTGTGCGTGCCGCGGCCAACCCTGTCCATCATCTTTCATAACCGGCACTTTGGCCAAATTATAGCTTCAGGTTTTTTTATTTAATTTTTTATTCTTTTGTGTCAGCCTTAGCTGCAGTCATTGGATTTTATCCCTATCCAAATTATACCATTGTATTACTCTTAAATATATTACTATTGTGGAAAAAATATGAAAAATGAATCATATATCCATACATCCATTATCTATACCCGCTTATTCCTGGTCAGGGTCGTGGGAGGTGCTGGAGCCTATCCCAACATGCATTGGGCAGGAATACATCCTGGATAGTCTGCCAGTCCATTGCAGGGCACACACACACCATTCACACTCATTCTTAGTGGCAATTTAGACTCTCATATTCAGCAAGTCTTTGGACGATGGGAGGAAACTGGAGGAAACCCGTGTGGACACGGGAGAACTTCCCAGCTGGGATTCAAACCAATGACCTTCTTGCTGTAGGCAGAGGAAGCCCTTTCATGCACGTCTACAGAGAGGAAGCCACAGGTGCCCAGAAAGCCAAGAGGGCTCTCTAAAGCCATGAACACTGCTGTTAACCGAATCCCTCCCATAAACCCCTGGGGCGATGCGAGGCCAATAGTCCGCAGAGGTGCGGGCCACAGTCAGCCCTGGTGCGGGCCGAATTCGGTCCGATCCCGCGGCGCTCACCCATGTGCCACGACTGGTGCGAAATCCTGGATTTTGTTTCATGGGTTTTTTTCCCCCCCATTCCCTGATTGCAACAGATAGCATAGCCCCTCTCTCTCATTTATGTGCAATGAATGGGAGATGAGGGGAGGTTATTTCTCCCTGGAGTGTTTTTTTATTTTTTTATTTTTTAACCTCCACAATCATCTTCCAAAGCATTGAACAAGCAGCTGCATTTCTGAGTGCATTGTGCTGGAGTGGAAATTTGGTGGAAACTCAATGTAATCCATCTCAATTTGTTACCGTATGCCCCCAGTGCCCAACAGCGCGCAGTGACGCTATTACAAAGAGGCCAGCGCACTGCTAAAGTGGAGCAGTTCCAGGCATTCTGCTCACAGTTGTGTAAAATACTGCTCAGTATTGCCAAGCTCCAAATGCAATTTACTGCGAGCCACGGAGAGGGAGCAGTACATTATGTCACTTTGCATGAGGTTTCGGAATATACCATGAATGCATTAGTCTGCGTGCCTTTTAAAAACAAAGGAGAATACTTTCAGCTGAATATTAAAAGCCAGATTCAAAATGGGATTAAAAGTTGCACATCCACGCGACATAATATGTCATCGAGAATGAGCTTGAGCGTAAAGCTCACAGCCAAGTGTGCAAATGCTAAATCTGCTCTCTGAAGCAGGAAGTGTTTTATCCATGTTTTCCTTACTGCAGACTAGATTTTAAAATGTGCGGTAAAGATACCCTCAAACGCCTCCTCCTCTTCTCCTGCTACCTGCTGCTGCGTCAATGAAAAGGAGCTCACACGTTGTGTGTGCATGCGGAACTGTGTTTTTATTTATTTATTTATCTAATTATTTCACCATTTTATTATAATCCCCATTTTACTTTTCTTTCCCCGTAGTTTAGGATGCTTAATTTTATTTGCAGTCCTGTCTCTGGGTGCCTGGGCCGCATCGTCCTCTGTTAATTTGGGAAAACGCAAACGAACGCTCTCTTTTCCTCTGAGCTGGGTGGTGTTAATTTGCCTCACAGAAGGAAGGTTCTGGGTTCAAATCCCGGCCAGGGCTTGTCTGTGTGGCGTTTGTTCTCCACGTGTCCACGTGGATTTCCTATGTTTTTAGCAGGATGGCTGTGGACAGAAGTTACTATGGGATGTTCCTCGGTTCAATTGTCATACTGGAAGATCGCTCCGAGCATAGCAACAGAAATGGCAGTTTGACTTTGGGTCAAGGACGGAAATGCAGAAAAAGAAGAGCTTTCTAGAGTATGAATGCTCAGGTTGTTGTGCTATCTTTGGTTGTGAAAGAACCTTTTCTTTGAGACCCATGTGCCAGTCGATAATTTCATTGAGAAAGGTATCGACTGAAGAACAAATAAGTTCCAGTTGCAAGGTATCCCAATGACTGTTCAGCAGTCCTCAGTGAACAAAACTGACATTTACAGAAAAGGCATTTGCAACGTTATCCGATTAAAAATGTAAAATGAATAGGACTGATTTTTTTTAAAGATTTTAAAAATCAGGATGTAGTAAATAAAGCAGGCCAAAAATAAAGCGGTGCTTCTGTAAAGCAGAGCTGATTAGCTTAATTAGCTGATTACACGTAATTAGCTTCCAGCATATTGTATCATTGCGTATTCCAAAGAAAGACAGTACTTGCTGAAGGCTATAAACGCAAGATCTAAAGATGATTTATTTTGATATGTTATAAAAAGTGTAGCTTTTTGAAACAAAAAAAGAACATCAAACATCACCTCCCTTATCTGCGTATATATTTTTTAATTCCCTGCAGTGTGTCAAAAGATATCAAGATTAATTTGGTTTATTGGTCTTCAGGGCAAAATAAAATATGCCTTTCCCCTTCTTAAGTGCTGCGTATTAAAAAACAGAACTTGCATTCGTGTTTGTTAAACATTACTGAAAACCTTAGGCTGCCGTGTTGTCATAAGGGGTTATTTTACCAGAACTCACTGTTCTGGAACTCACGGCTGAATCCTGTCAGAATAGAAGTATTTATGGGCTTATTTTATCCTCCCTGTAGTGAGTGTCCTCCCTGCGTTCAAAAAGCGCTCTTTGCTGTCCTCGATACCAGGTCCCGTTTCATCAGGTTTTGGTCACCTTCGGGCTGAATAAATAAGCTGGATGAGCTTGCCCACCTGTATAAGCCAAACAAGCGCTAATGAGCCGTGGAGCTTTCCAGAACACCATCAAGCCAACTCAACAGCTGCTCGCTTCTGTCAAGAAAAACAGCCAGATTGCATTCGAACGGGAAGTCAGACATCCCACTGTAGCCACATGACTTTGGCGCACAGCAGTATTTTCAGGTGAGAGACAATGCACTGAATGGCAAGTGGAATGAAAAAAGGTTTGAAAATCAAATTTAAAAAAAAGTTCAGGGGAAACTAAAAAGATAACTGGTTGTCTTGAGTTCATGTCAACTGGCATTTCTCGGAATATAGTTTGTAAGAATACCGTTGCTTTTCTTGCCATTATAGGGCCTTGTTTGGAGTCCATACAGGATAGTAAATGCGCAAGAGTAGGGTAAATGTTGTGCATGTCCTAATCAAATGTGCAAGTTTCATGCCCTGGTGGTGGTGGTGGTGGACAGCGCAGCAGTGCCACAGAAAATGTAAAGAAATTACTGGCAAGTGTAGTGAGGGATGCATCTGGTTATGGTCATATCAAATCTTTTGTCCTTCCCCTTTAAAAAAACACCACACAAATGCTATGCTTGATCGGCAGTTGTAAACACAGCAAACGTGTTAGCACCCTGTCTCAGCATAAATGACTTTCAGAAACTCAGTCACTCCACGGTCTTGTGGTTGTAGGAGTCTCGTGAGGGTCCAGTCCGTTCCTCCTCTCCGCAAGTGTGAGAAGGGACGGGATTAGTCCGCACACCGTCATGTTCTCACAGCTGTGTGGCGTCTTGTTTTGCTTCACGGCCTCTGTAGACACACGCAGGGCTAAATGTAGCCTCTAATTGAGAGTGGCCTGCCTGACTTCTGTCTCATAACTCCTTTTATACAAACACGGGAATGACGGGGGGGGGGGGGGGGTTGAAAATTTGGCTTTCTGCGCTGCGGAAATCGTGTTTTTCTCGGTTCCTGGCAAAACACTCTCCCCCCTTCCTGAGTGCAGGGATGTTCCTCGAAATTCACCAGACTAAAGTCTCAGAGTGAGAGAGAAAGGGAATTAAACACATGTTCCTGTGAGGAAAAATGGACAGATGAAACACACCTGATGCTGTGAGGACTTTGGCAGGATGTGACCTGCGGTCCTCAAAGGTCCTCACTGCAGCGCAGCGTGTAGACATTCCTTTAGGATAACCTCATCTCTGAATCTCACGGTGGCTTTGATGGAAACAGTGTAAACATTATCCTCGTCTTTCATCTAGTCTCCCTGGGGTTATTAATTGACCATGACCTAGAATGAAACGACACCCTCCTAAACTAGTGACTTACAAATAAAGTCACGTGTTCATTTGTTTTCACTGCAAACATAATGTTACATGCTCAGCTATCACCAGTATTAGCTTGATGATACTGGAAATGGTACATAGGAATAACTGACAAAGAGGAAGTGGCTATCACCATGGTTGTATCCAGACCGGGTGGTGGTCTGTGGTGTTTGCACAGATAGACAGTAATCAGAGAACTACATGGTCCTGGATGCTATAAATGGCACACAGCTGTACAGAAAGCTGTTCTTTTAAACACAACATTGGAGCGCTTCATGGGACTTAACCCAACGATGCCATGTAAAGATGTCAGTTATCTCTCATCTGATTTCATCGTTTCGTGACTGCCTCAGAACGATATCGTATGAAACATAAACCGTAACGTGAAATGCGCAACGACACTACATAAATTCCCATACAAACTGAGCGCGGTTAAAACGAACAACGCATAATTTTTTTTTGTAAAGTATATATCCCCCGCCCTGGGCGTGTCGAAGTGTCCTTGAGCAATACGATTACCCCTAATTGCTCTGACGAATGAGAGGCATCAATTGTAAAGCGCTTTGGATAAAAGCGCTATATAAATGCAGTCCATTTACCATATCCGAGGCGTGGGATTGGGCGGGATAACCATACGACCGGATTGGCTCTCGCATGCGCTGTCAGAGGTGATAGACAGGGTAATAAAGTGCCGAGTCTTCCCACGAGAGATTTACTCTGTCGGCCATATTGTTCTGGAGTGACTCGGTGTGAAATACACAATCAAGGCCGTAAATATTCTCAGAGTCCGCGAGGGTAATTTACACAACTGTCGATGCCCTGGAGACGCCAGAGACCAGTAGCCTGTTACCATGGCATGCGCTGTTTTTTGTGTTAGTGAATTTATGGCGGCACACCGAAGCCACGCTCATCTTTTGCTCTTCTCTAGAAATGGTTATAGACTCTTCTGCACAGGACACCTCAAGCTGAGAGTGCCTCATACGCTCAGTGGAAATGTTACCTTCGCTTTAGTCTTGCAGTACAGATAGAAACGCTGGTAATGTCAGGACAGTACGCAATAGTTCCGATATTTTATTTCCCAATGTGAAGCAGTTGAGTCAAGCAAAAAATCAAAAATCAAGCTGATTTTTGCTGTGTGAGCAAAAAATGAAAATACTCATTTTACTCGGAGCGGTTTCATCTCTTTCGCCTACGGCAAAAAAAAAAAGAAAGAATGAAAAAAAACTTTGAACCAAAGATCTGTGATGTATTCCCAACCTTCATTATAAGCCCAGCTGGGGAAAATAGCCCTCAGTCTCTGGGTCTCCGCTGCTCCGCTTTGGGTGATGCTTTGAAAAATGGCCTAATTTGGAGAACACAAGAGCGCTGCAGGTCTGTTTGCGAAACAGTGCACTGCTCCCCGCGTGGGGTTTGTGTATGTGTTTGACTTTTATGCAAGGAAATGTAACTTTATTCCTCCAGGCTTCTCTCCGTTGCAGTGCTCTGTGAATGCAAATATCATCAGGGGAGTTCAGTGCAGATGAAGTCCTGAGCTGCTTTAGATTTTCAAAATGAGTGTGGGTGTAAGAAAGCAGTGTGTAGTGTGTACCTGCCTGTGCGTGCGGTCAGAATGTACCAGGTGGTACTGGTGGAAATTGGAAACTCCAGGTGTCAGAAGGTAAAAGTCCACGTCCAAGTGTTCCTTCCATCCATGAACCCAGGCAGCTGATTTCACAAATGTCGTCACAGCTCAAATGACTTTTTATTTTTATTTTTATCGACAAATTTAGATTTAGAGAAAACGCCATTGGTGAACGTTTTGTAAACAAGTAAAGCTGATTGGTTTTTAGCCCTCCCAGATAAATCCCATGAAGAAATTAAAACGGAAATGCAGTAATAAATGTCTTCCATAGCTTTCTGGTAGTAGTGTTGCAGTGTAATTCAGAGTATACATGGCTACTAAAAACAAGGGGATAAAATCACTGAGGAACCCATTAAAGTTACAGCTCTACTAGAATAAAAATAAAAAATAAAAAAAGACCTTGAAAGTGATGACAGGTCATTGATTCAGTTGCAGTCACCTGAAGATAAACGTAGCATCAGCCTCGGCCAGTATTGATGTGTGAGTTCCATCACCCCATCGCTTAAAACCTCCATTCAAAGAAATACTGGAAATTGCAGTTAATACACCTCGTGCCTGTGAAAATAAAAATGTGTTTGACGCCAAGTCAACATCTTTAGTTGAGCTCTGGGACGTTCAGTATTGTGCTGTTGCATATTTACCCACTCTCATACATTCAGTGTCCCTTTTGTTCCCGCTGAGTTTATTCACTGTGAATACAGCTGGATAATTACACTCCTTCAATTTACAATTATTACAAAAATGAATTATGATCGATATCACTGACTTTACACAATTTACTCTTCTGCTTCTTTTTAGAGAAGGAATGGATGTTTGCACAGATCTACAGACACACAATGGCTGATCCAGCCAACTGTTGCAAAATTTAGAGACATTATTAGTATGATTAATAGTTAAATTCAAGGCCTCGGTGTTAAGCCATATGAATTATGGTAATTTAGCGTTTATGGAAATAAAAATGTCTTGCATTTCATCTAACCCGGTTATTTTCATCTCTTATTTTCAGATCTGGCGTAATTGACGATGCTGATTGTTAATTATAGCCCTGAAGTAAATTTACACGGCGGGGGTAAGTGGGGTCCTATGCACTGGCTTACTCTATCTACCTCAGTTAAGCTCTCTTACCATAGTCACATATACTAGCAAATGCTAAAACACAAACCATTTCTGCTCAGGGAAAGTAAGAACTGAGAACAGATTTCTACACGTTTCAGCCAACTCCATGTCCACCTTAAATAATAAAAATCAACTGGCTTCTTATCAGAATTTTACACATAACTGCCTTGTACCACACATTTAACTTTATATCACCACAGAAGTGTTAGAATACAGCACGTACACACATGGTTTCCAGTAATACACTTTATGGTATACATAATGAAAATAATCCATCAACATCGTCATCATCATCATCAACAAACAGCACCATTAAGACCACAGCACATAGCACATTGGTTATTCCACAATGGCAATGCTCATTCAGCCATTTTCGTCACCTGTCCGAATTAGACATTGATTGAAAACTTAATGAACTAAAAAATAAGGTATAGGTGATGACAGGTTGAGAAGGAAAAAAAAAAAGAAAAGGCAGCATATCACAGCTCATAAGGTGTCATAGCTCACCTCTGCAGTGTTTTAAGCGCGTGTGAAACTACTTCAGTGTGCTGAAAATGTCCGGAAGAGTGAAAGACTATGTGCCTCAGGAGCGAAAATGTATAATGTGGTCTGAGTGGAGATTTGAATGTATATATTTATTTATTTATTCAGAGAATGAGGAAAAAACTGTGCCTGCTGATCTGCACAAAAGAAAACTAAGACAGTTTGAGAAGATGTAATATTACTGAGATGTAATATTACACCTACACTATAATAACTCTGTGACATTATACCTATAGGCAGCTGGGTAGTGAACAATGTCCTAGATTTGTGTGTGTGTTCACCATACTGATTTTCCACTGGTAAAAGCAGGCATGGGTTTGTGCAATAGAAAAATAAAGCGAAAAATCACGGCTCACGGATAAGATACTTTTGTTTACTTTCAAATAAATAGACATTTAAATACAAAACAAACTGGGTCCTGAACTGCATCCTAAATAGTAAAAAATAAATAATCTTTTATAAAAGGATAATTAAGTTGGCTGCGTTAGTCAATAATAACTTTTAATAATAAACAGGTTTTACGTACTTATGGCTTAGGCGGCATTTATTGTATATTATTACTTAATGCCTGTGCTACTTATTTAGAATATTTAAATCCATAAATTCATTTTTACATTTTTTTAAATATGGTTCCACAAAGGGACTCTTAAAATTAAGCATTCCCAAACCGGTGTCTAAACTGATTGGAGGGCTGAGCATGACATCATCACAGACACACCCTTTAACCCTTTAAGGTGTAAGACCACAAAAATGCAATTAGAATGTTCTTAACTGAACATTCTAACGCCGATGTGACAATCACTGCTGTTAACTGAAAGAAATGGGGTTCTGGAACACTGACTGTGAATTTTGAAAAAAAGAAAACAAAAACATTCCAAAAAACCTACTGTTCAAAGGGGTAGTAATGTAACAAGATTTTTTTTTTGTGAGGTGGAAAAGCACAGAGCCAGAGCATCCCCACGATCCCCACGCCAGCGAGAAAAACTCTGCGGTTCTGCGCGCCTGAAAAGAGGCCTCCTGACTGCGTGAGCGAGCGCGCTTTGCCCTCCACGTCAGGAATGCGATGCTCTGCGCAGGGACGGCATGCACAGGAAACGGATGAGAAGAACCGAACGGGGGGGGGGGGGGAGAAAGACTGCTGGAACACCTTGCCTGCGTTCAAAGTCACGCTCTTCTTCAGAGTTCCTTCCCCAGCCTTTTTTCGCTGGCCTTTCAGGACTCTTCTGGAGAGGGGAGGGGAGGGGGGGCTGCATCCGACTGCTCCCGGTGGTTCTGTTAAAGTCTCCTCAGATTGTGCTCCTCAGAGCAGGAGCCTTTCATCAGACTGAGGTCATCCACCAACATCTCTCCACTGCGACCTTTTCTGCGCTCGCCCTTCAAGATCACCTGGAAACAACACCGTGCACATCGCTGAGCCCTTCCCCCTCAGAACCACAAGAGACAAGATAAATCACAGAAACACACTGGGCCTCATGCACAAAACCTTCCTTCAATTATTCTTACTTTTTCTTAAAAATGTTTGCTACGAGAAAATAATATGGGATTCGTGACACATGCGCAGACCTTTGTTTTTTTGCATAACCCAAGGTGTATGAGATAAATGCCGACTGTTTAAAACTTTTATGAGCAACTCTGTTCATGTGATTAATGTAGCATAAGGAAACAGCCATGACCAAATACAGATAAGAAAAAAATTACACTCACGCTCTCCAGCGCCGCGTCCCACAGCGTGATCTGGGTGTGCCTCCAGCCTTGCCCCCCCGTCCTGCCCCAAACGGCCGGGCTGTCCTGCCCCCCCCTCTGGGCGAACACCTGCAGCGCGCCCACGCGGTGTCCCGACAGCTTGTGCCGGAAGGAGAGGCACAGGTTCCCCGAATTCCAGGCCTTGCTCAGCGGGAGGACCAGGCGCGCCCCGCGTCCGCTCCTCTTGCCCCCCACCTCGGGGATCGTCAGATATTTCCCGCCTAAAAAAAAAACACAGCGTCGTAATCACTGTAATCCCGGCTGTGCTGAAAGAGCCTCTTTCAGGCCCGTTCTTCTTCTTCCTTTATCCTGCACTTTAAGAGCGGTCCCTGCAGCCTGAGTCTTTTCCCCTAACTGTCGAAAATCGCTGC
Source organism: Anguilla anguilla (assembly GCF_013347855.1). NCBI lineage: Eukaryota > Metazoa > Chordata > Actinopteri > Anguilliformes > Anguillidae > Anguilla > Anguilla anguilla. The sequence continues at coordinate 55,253,290 of NC_049207.1, read as the reverse complement.
AAAATCACAACCTGCCCGTCTGCTGACAGTTTACTGAGCGGGGAATGGCTGCTCTCAAACGGGACCTACAGATTCTCTCTCTGAAAATGACATGAATATCGTCTCTTAGCGTGTGTATGTCTGAGGCAGTCAAATAATATTTCTTACACAAACCAGGGGCGAAATATTTGGTAGGACAACACGCAAAGTAGATGATAATATTCCAACTGAAATATGTCTGGCGTGTAATCCCACTTGGGGCAATTGGTCATTTATATTAATTCCATTACATTCCTGTGCGTTTTGTCTGCGCAATAATTCACTGCAGTTGTTTTTCCACGTTGCGCTCAGAGAGGCCGCTCTGTGCCGGTGCTGGAGTAGAGACGGAAGGTATTGTCCTATTTCTCCAGCCCTAAGGCAGAGAACAGCCATCACTAAATCTCCGCATGTCCACCCAGCTTAAATACCTCCTGACATTAAGAACAATAAACCACAGAACCCGGCCTGACAGTTTTACAGCTTTCCGTGTCTCGTTATCCGCTGGTGCGTGAACACTTAGTGAGACATGCACTTGTGCACAGAAACACAAGCTGCAATCTGACTGAAAGCTTGCTAGACTGAAAGATTTGTTTTTATAGTTCTGAATACCACCAAGTTGTGCACAGCTGTTCCAATGGGCAAACCTATTTTTCAAAGCGACACTTCTTAATGTAGAAAATGAAGATGGTATCTTGTTCAAATTATGTTATACTGCAGAGAATGTTCTGTTTATTACATTGTGGTGGATGTATCTTGTAGGGATGCACTATAGGGTTCTATGGTCTGTTAAATGTTTATGTTTAACCCCTTAGTGCACATGCCAAATCTGCCCGATCCTTGCCCATTTAGGGGGTACCCTATTTAAAAAGGGGAATATACATAAATGAACATAAGATTCCAGATAAATTGACAGACGCCATGATAAGCAATGATTCAAACCTTTTCTAGACAGACAACACTGCCTGAACAGGAATGTTTTTTTACCTGCCGGATCTGGTGCTGTTTCCCAGTGCAAGTCGCCGTCGCCGTCTCTGATCCAGCCGCACATACCGTTATCAAAAGTACAGCTTAGAGAACTGGCATCTGGAGGAAGAAAGGCTTTCCATAGGTTACAATTCACAACCATTCTGGCTCCAGCCTGCAACAGCTGCTTGTGTAAAAACAGGAAGAGCAGCTGAATGTGACGAGATTACCCCTAGGGGAAACTCAGCATTAATAATGCATTGATATGAAATATAAACTGGTTTAATAGGCCAGCCAACAAAATGCAGCACACATTCTTGATTTGCATAATTTTTTTGCACAGAGGCAAATTATGACTTTGTCAGTCTGATCACCCACCGTGCATTCTGAAAGCAAAGTCAGTGGGACAGAATGAATCTATCATCCCACTGACAGAATAATCCATATGGCTAACTGAGCGTCTTCATTATGCCCGACGTTTCTATATTAAGCCTATATACTCAAACTGTACTCTGTACAGACGTATGCACTAATATGTCCTATGTTATTATGTAATTTGACATTACTCTTAGCAAAGAGCACCTTTCCCTGCAGTTCTCAGTTAATTAGAGCTGAAATGGGTTTCCATGATTACCTCGTTTCACCTGATTACATTTAGGGTCAGCCCAGTGCAGCAGTCCATTTCAATCAAACAATTACAAACTTTCACGAAGAACACTGACATCTAACATTGCTCAAAAAACACTATTGAAAAGTTCCTCTCTTACACATCAGAAAATTATATGAACTAATCGAGTTTACAAATTTAGTGAATTTTATTTTATTTTTTAAACTCAGTATTTTCAAGCTCTCCTCAGCCCTACCTGAGTCATCTTTCAGTGCTTCTGCGACGTTTCCCAGTTCAATATCGAAATTGATATCCAAAACATTGCTGTCCCCATGCTTGCGAGGAACTGGGGGGGGGAAGAAAAAAAAAACAAATGTGTCATTAGTTATGCGTTCAGTGATTCAATTTTCATTTGAGCCCATATCAAGCTACATTTTCATCTTTTGCCGATAGAACTCATGCCTTTGTTTGAATCCACATTCCCAGACTCCTTGTAACTTTAACAATGACTTCCACAACATGTAGAGGCCCAGTGACAATAGCCTTTAAATCAGGAATGAACGGGAAAGAGTGGCACATATTCTTGCACCTCATGAATGAAGCTCTTCACTCTCCTATTTAAACTCGACCAGAAGTGCTCCAGACCAGCCCAATCATTTATGTTCATTTCCTAATTTGGATAATTCCCAGACTGCTTTCGGACCTGCACCTGGAAATGATCAAGTCTGTATTGTCCCTTCCTCTTCATCTTGGGCTGCTCAGCTTTGATTGTTATAAAAGGAACACAATAACCATGGATTGCCTAATCCGTCTTTACTGGAGCTCGCACACCATGATGACATCATTCCACTTGATGTCCAGCCTCCAAAAGTAGGCTGGTTCTATCTATATCCAGAGTCCATCGCTGAGATGAGATCCAGAAGGCTAAATTGGCTCCGTCCAAGAGAGAGCTAGGCATCCCTGCCAAGCAATTTCTGAGCGGCATCAGCTGTTACTGATGCAAGAGCTGAGGAAACAACGCCAATCTCACCCTCAGAAACCCCCCCCCCCCCTTTCTGGCAAACGCTGTAGCAGCCCTCAAGTCACTGGGCCCTTCCAAATCTTCTCTGGAAGACGACGGATTAAAGCTTCGCGCTCCCGTCGCTTCCGAAAGGACGCTGACGAAGCCGAGGAAGCCGAGCGAAACGCCGCACCTCTTAGTTTCACGTCCCGGCTCCCGTTCGCTGGATTACGAGATCTACGGGGAGGCAACGGCCTGACGGACGGGCTCAGAAATGCGATTGGTTAAGATGACAAACACTACCGACCAACCACCGAAGGACGGGGTTAAGCACTCAGTGAGCTCCTTGCCAACTGAGGTGCCGTTTGTTTTTTCCCCTTTATTTAAACAAAAAGCTAGCAGTGACAGATTATAGGATTTGAGGCTGGCTTTCAGGTTATCGTCCGGCTCCAATAAAGCACGTCAGGTGCGATCGTAGCAACTGACAAAATGACTGTTCTGTGCTGTGACGTCCCTCCCTCTCTGTCTGCCAGTGCTTGCTCCCTGTTCTTATCCTTACTGGTACCAGAGTCAAAGAATTACAGTAGCTCCTAGGTGTGCTTAAGTAATTTCCTTCTTACGTGATCCAACAAGGATGGAATTACACGGAATTACACATAGCGGATTTATTTAGAGGTCCGCTACGTGTTTACCAGAGAGAGAGAGAGAGAAAAAAAGCAGTTATGTAGCTGGAATGTTTGTGTAGGCTCAAATGGTCTTCCGGTAAATTTATATTGACATGATTTCATTTCATTACCAGTTACTTTTCATTTAGCGTATACTGCCTAAAAGAAAGTAATATCGAGCAAAATTCACACTGTTTTTCATATTTTGACACCCATTCAGTTTCTCTCCCTGTATTAATTTATTTGAGTCAGCATTTTAGAACCGCGTTTCAAAGATGAATTTCACTGAATTTTCCTTCTCCTGAATTTGGAACAGCATCCTCTTAAAAATCAGACCGGTTAACACTGAGAGGAAATCGAATGTGACAGGGAACCAACCACAACTAATTTAAATGTGTACACTGCGGCAGCCATTGCAGCCAGGATGCACCCAATCCTGACCATCCCACCCTGCCAAACCCTACCCCACTTCCCTGATGCGCATACTGACTGATATACACGCTGACTCTGATATACACATAGACATGTGGAAGAGAGACGCACAGACAGAGAGATTGAGAGAGAAAGAGAGAGAGACAGCGAAGTGGAGAGGATGATCAAGCCTCTTCCAATCCTATAATTATCTCTAGTGCTTCCCTAGATAAAAATGAGTTCCTGTGTGTACTTTGGCAGGCAGCTGGAAATAGACACACATTGTCATGACAGGAATGAGACCGACTGGCACCATCTCCATCAGATATCTTTCAAAGAACTCCAGCTTTTCTTCTTATGCAGAAACAGAAGACAGTGCCACGGGTTATTCTCTTTGCCTTGTAACATTCACTTAAATCTCCCTCACTGCTGGCCACATCCCACTTTGCTTGCTGGGAACATAAATCCTTTTACCAGATGTGAGAAGATGCTTTAGGGCCATCAGTGTATTACCTGTGTATACAAACAATGTGCACTTTTTATCAGTGTGTATGTACGCCATAGCAACAAAGAGTAAAACACATTCATATCAGCATCTCTGCAAATGAATGCAAACGCATAACCAGGCGGCCGATGTGACAGAGCCAGGCGAAATGTAGATCATTACGTTGGCCTCAGTTCAATAACAATTTTGACTCCCCAACGAATGCCAGCACTGAATTACTACTAAACGCAAGTGCTTGTTTTAGTCCTTCACGTGGGGTTGGCAGGCTGAGCAATTACGAAAATGAAACTGCGAGAATGCTCGTGATGAAAAAAGAAAAAAACACAAAAAAAAACACTTCTCGCTTTATGCATAGTTCACATCGAGTCAAGGATGCGTTTTATCAAAGGCACAGCCTTCCAAGCACAATAAACGCCTGCAGAAACACGTGTGCAGGTCTCTCTCTAAACCTCCCTGGGCCCCCTGCTTTAAAACAGCGTGACGTGCGGGAGATGGAGAGGTGGAACGGCGACTGCTCTTACTGTGCACGTCGCCTCTGGGTTTAACCGTGTGACGTGCGGGGGATGGAGAGGTGGAACGGCGACTGCTCTTACTGTGCACGTCGCCTCTGGGTTTAACCGTGTGACGTGCAGGGGATGGAGAGGTGGGTGACGTGCGGGGGATGGAGAGGTGGAACGGCGACTGCTCTTACTGTGCACGTCGCCTCTGGGTTTAACCGTGTGACGTGCGGGGGATGGAGAGGTGGAACGGCGACTGCTCTTACTGTGCACGTCGCCTCTGGGTTTAACCGTGTGACGTGCGGGGGATGGAGAGGTGGAGCGGCGACTGCTCTTACTGTGCACGTCGCCTCTGGGTCTCTGCGTGATCTCGTTGTGGGAGCTGTCGTCCGGGGTCGTGACCTCTGGGACGGGAGGTCGGCGAGCGGTGGTTGAGGGGGCCTCCTGTACGGGCGTGGCGGTGGTGGGGGGCCGGTGAGTCGGGGGTGCGGGCTTGTGCGTGGGGGGGGCTGCGGGCGCCCTGTACGGGGTGATGTGCGGTCTGTGGGCGGGGGTGGGGCGAGGGGTCGCCCTCTTGGGTGGCACAGTCACTGCTGTGGTCGGTCTGGGCCTCCTGGCAGTTACAGGCGCCCTCACTGTGGTAGTTGTCGTGGTAACGGTGGTGGTCCTGGGATCGTATTCTGGGATTCTGTTGCCAAGGGAGACGTTGGACGTTGGGGTTTTTCCTTTTCCCGGCCTGGGGGGTTCAATAGTCACTTTGGGAATGGCTGAAAGGAGAACAGAAAATATTTTATTTATTTGCGGTTTCTGAGAATTCAGGACCCAGTTAAATGCTGGCTATAACAAATTCTGACAAACTGCTCCTCCCTGCAAGCTTCTAATCTGAGCGATTCTCATAAACAAGCTTTCACAATCCTCCATACCGCATTACTTGATGTCCACTTTATCACTCTCAGTCTCCTTGATAAATAATGAATTCTGAGTCAATAAAGTATGAGTCACTTTGCATCTGTTTGGATGAACCTAAGAAATGCTTATAAAAAAAGGTGAAGCAATTTGCCTGCTGACTATTCAAGGCACAAAAAAACAAGTCCAACATCTGTCCATTAATGAGGACGAGGAAGAGGAGGTGAATACTAATTCCTTCAGGGCTGAATTCTCCCTCACCTCAGTTTGCCTCATCCTAAAACCGATTATTTAAAAGGCTTCACGTCCCAGCTGCCAGGGTCACTCTCAGAACCTACCAATATGAAAATCTTACTAAGACCAAACATCATTATGCAGTATTAAGTGCAAATACTCCCCTAAGTATAGTGCAATTTTACACTTACTCCTCAAACTATTGTTGATCACCATGGCAACACAATGACAGAAATAACGATAAAATGGCGCAGGCTACAGTTCTCGCCGAAGTGATCGGGAAGCGCTAAGAAAGCACCGGCGCGTGGATGTCACAGAGGAGATCATTTCGCATGCATTGTGCTCCTCAGAGCTCTGACAGAGCAGACAGAGGGCCTGGCGACTGGCAGGGGTTTCGCCTGTCTGAGGGCAACAGGGTGGTTTTAATGCACGGGACACAAATACAATATTATAATGCAATCGCCATGGCCACCGGGAACATGCTGATTCAACGACACACACTCAGAGCTGATTATGCAGGAATATATTTCAGCACACGATGCATATGATTTACTTTATAATGAGCCCAGCTCTGTAGTTTTTTTCCTCTTTTTTTCCAGTATGGGGGGGGGGGGGATGGGGGGGCTTTGTTGTAAACAGACTGGGAGTCAACACAGACAGGGGCTAACCTCTGTTCCTGCTCTGCACCTTATTGAGGGCTTTTAGTACCGACATGATTGACAGATTCAGCGGAATGAATGAATGCTGCTTTCGCAGATCTGGGCGTGGCAGTTTGGTGTCACCATTAAATTCCCTGTGAAAAGCAGAGACCACAGCCTCACCTGCATGGGCCCCTGAGGGCCCGAGAAGGCGCTCCGCTTACCTTTGCAGTCGTGGCCTGACCCACGGTAGCCCTCCTTGCACTTGCATTTGTAGGAGCCCGGCGTGTTGTAGCACACGGAGAAGCTCCCGCACGGGGGCTGGGTGGAGACACACTCGTTCACATCTGAAAGAACACACAGGCCTCAGCGCTAACGACAGACGCCCCGAATCTGCCTCCAAACCCCACCCACATATATACAAAGGACTACATTTCCCATGATGCAAGAAAACGTGTCCACTCCAACTGTGCCCTCGGGCGCCACACAGAACGCCTGTCTACAGCAGAAAGAGGACGCCGTTTCGCGACGGCCCTGGATGCCCCCCTCGTTACCGTTGCACTGGTATTTCCCCTTGACGTATCGCAGCTCGAAGCCGTCGTGGCACTTGCAGACGTAGCTCCCGAAGGTGTTGACGCACTTTCTGAACCTCGGGCACACCGGTCTGCCGGCGGCGCACTCGTCCACGTCTGAAAAAAAAAAACACACGTCCGCCCGTTTTATATCTTCCTGGCGGAACAGCTTAAGAGGTTTTTTTATTTTTTCCTTCCCTGTCCAAAGCTCTCACCACTATCTCGCTCTCGAGAGGCAATCTTCATTCCAGTGTTTGAGTGAGGGTTTGTATTCACTGCCTACTGCTCTTGCAGAACACTCTGTGGCTTTATGGTTTACTATAGTGATACACACATACGTCATGAATGGGGGAAGATGGAAATAAATATAAAAAGTAAAGGTAGCAAGTTTTATTTTTCGAGTTCAAAGTGGCAGGAAAACACATTTTCAGTGTGAACCAAATCGCACAAAAGATATTTCAGACGCAGCTTCTAGGCTTATTTCCCTGAAACAAAATGACCGTTATGAAAGCATACGTTTTTTTTTTCCAGATGTTGTCAAATGACTGTATGGTAGTGTATGTGGGGGGGTAAGGCTGGACGTGCAGTTTTAACAGTGACCCTTGAATCCTTGGATAACTCAGAGCAGCTCTTCTAGATTAAATCTTCGGATATCTGACTGCAGCTCGGAATAACAAAACTTTTGTCCCCAAACATTAACTTTACTGTTTTCCTAAAATGGCAAAACACTTTATGAAACATAAAGCCATAATAAAGAAACCTTTTTTATACAAGAGAATGTTTATCACTCCAAACTATTTAAGTAACACATATACATTTTGCTCACTCCATTAATCAAACTTTGATTTTAATTGAAATTTTTTTAAACATATTGCAATAGTCTTGAGCATTCATAGCGTTGAGAACAAAAAGCACACAGACTTGTTTTTAGTTCAAACATTCTAGAGTTCAGCGCCTATTGAATGTTTAATCTACACCTAATTTCATTTGATTTATGTAGCGCACATTTTACATCCCAAACCAATCAGAAGGAAAAATCCCCAAGGAAACACAACCAAACAGGGATACTGTACCTCAGTGTCACTGGGGCTGGCCAGTGATCAATCTCTGTACTTAAACATAGAAGGTCATCTACTGCAATTCATTCTACTCTGTCGGTGAAATATTGATCTATGTAACTGAAATAGCAGAATAGGCAATTCCTGAATCCAGGCCAAATTAATCTCACTGTATAATTCACTTAGAGTCATTGATGCGCATTACATAAATTAAAAAATTAGTCGCAAAAGTTTCTCCCTCCAAGCCTCCACCATGAGATAATCCCTTTATTTAAGCAAATAAGCAAATATACAATGTCTAATATATGCAATATATTAGATATTGCAATATTTATTTAAGCAAATAAGCAATATCCCATTTTAAGCAAATATTCATGACTCATTTCCATGATGGCGGCTGGGACATGTTTCTGAGGAAAACAGCACATATCTTCTCTGTCACATCACAAAGCTGTGGCTCTTTCTGTGGGTGTTAGCCACTTTTAGTCTTGGTTAGAGTTCAAACATAAGCATTTGTAATAATAATAATAATGTTGATTAGTATGGTTTTCCATTGCAGTAATGACATGGGTTATTATTCATTTATGCATTCTATTCTTCACGGTCTCCAGTGGAGCTGTTGAATGTTTATATCCAGAGAGACTGTTCATGGGATAAATAAGTCCATTAGAAATGAATGAGTGTCCCACGGTGCTATTTTGGGCACAGTCGCGTAGGGAACGGTGACGCAGGAGGAAGCGGGTACGGCTTTCACGCCCAGGCGCCCGTACGTACCCATGCAGGTCCTGCCATCTGGCGCCAGCCGTAACCCTGGCGACGGGCACTGGCACCGCACCTCGCCCTTCATCACCTGGCACCCGTACTGGCAGTTTGCCATGGCGCAGGTCCGGGTGTCTGGGCAACAAACACAGAAACAGGGGGTGTGACGGGCCAGAACACCGTCAGGGGCACACGCGCGTCTACAACTAAACGGAACTGCACTCCCAATTCATAACAAGTATATTTCACAACGCCCTCAGTTAAAACAAAATGCTATAAATATTATCCCTTTGAAGAGTAGTCTTTTTGGAATTTGTTTGTTTGTTTTCTTCTCAAAATTCCAAGTCAGTGATCTCAGTGTTTCCAATCACCAGGGGTGATTGTGACATCAGCATTAGAATGCTCAGTCAAGAACATGCCAATGGCATATTTTCGATCGCTCACCTTAAAGGGTTAACTAAGAAAAAGGCTTTTGGCGATCAGTTGACCAAGAGGAACATGGCCTTCCTGACTAAAGATGCCAAACTTTATTAGGTTCCTCCTTTCCGGACACAACCTCCCACACTCCCGTTCCCTCCCCATTCCTTTCCTCAAATGTAAACACAACACAGCAGTTCCACTTTTCAGACTACTACCCAACTGGCAACATTTTTACTATTTATGTATATAGTTATTACAATATGCAATTTGTATACAGATCTCTGTTTAACCAGGTAGAAAGTGACATGACGTTACATTTTGACAATATTTTCACAACTTTTGGGGACTTAATACTACATTTCCGTTCGGCAAGCACAGGTGCAAAGAATGGTGCACATTAGTTGAATCTTGAATATCGCTTTTAAAATATCATTTTATTTATTTTTGTTGTTGTTGTTACGCATTTTAACAAATATGGCCACATTTTAATATCTGCAGGCGATCTAAACTCAACGCCATTAAATAGCCGCTCGCTATTCTGAGTGGCAAAGAAAGGCCTGCAGCTAGAGGCATCAAACCGAGCTTCAGAAACGCTTTCGGTCAAAGAGACGGCGCTGTTCACATTCCCCTCCGCTCCGCCATTAGTGCTTCTAACAGAGACATTATAAAAAAGATTTTTCTTCTGTCTTGAAAAGAGTGAAAAAACCTAATCTACCTAATCTTTAACCTAATCAACACTTTTCAAAAGTGTGTGTACTGGTCGCGCGGTATTCACATTCTGCTTCCGCTGAATTCCTTACAGCTAGCAGTAAGAGCTGTGTGTTACATGCAAGGTGAAATTCCTCTCCCTTTTGTATTTTTTCTCAGTGAAAGCCTCTACAGTCAGCCTGGAGGGGTGTACTTGATATTCTTTTGTTCGTCAGTATTGACACAACATCTGTTTATGAGAAGTTACTGAAATGCTTTGGTTTTTAAAAAAATTTTTTATAAATAAGTGTAGAATAACAATATGGATTATGTATCGTTCACCCAGCAGCCCAAGTGAACTGGGTCAGAGAAACAGCCGGCGGTGAAGGACTCACTTCCACACGTCCCGTCGGGCATCAGCATGTACCCGTTGAGGCAGTAGCACTTGTAGCTTCCGAAGGTGTTCATGCACCTGTGCTTGCAGGGGCGTGGCTTCAGTCCACACTCGTTCAGATCTGCGGGTGAAGGGGGCGGGGTTAGAATTTACATCATACAGTAAACAGTCCTACTGCGTTAGCATGAATAGAGCAGGCAAAATTCATCCCTGGCTCACACCAAGCATGCATGTGTGGGTGTGTGTGTGTGTGTGTGTGTGTGAGAGAGTGTGCGTGTGTGTGCGTGCGTGCGTGCGTGTGTGTGCATGTGTATGTGTGTTTCTGTGTGTGCATGCCTGGGTGTATGTGTGTGTGTGAGCATGTGTGTGTGTGTGTGCATGTGAGTGTGTGTACCAAGATTGTCTGTAATAAGCACAGTGCATTGATGCACATAAAAGCAATCTGCTCATTATCTGTAAATGATGAAGAGGCTCCTTCAAGCTTTCCTTCCTGTCTTCAGAACCACCCCAACATGTCTGTCATTAAGTTCAGGAAATGGCAGGTAACGTAAGTGAGACCAGGTAAACATGAGCGTACTCAAGCTGTACTACTACACCAGGAAGGGAAGGTTATTTACTGCAAAAATTATCATGTACTGAAGTGTCCTGCCACCAAGGTAGCACAAAATTAATTATTAAATGTTAACAGAGAATATTTTAATGTAGAACCGAATAACCTGTTAGAAAGGTCTGACCCGGTCCATGCTGCTAACCAAGATTGTGCAAATTCCAGATTCCAGAGGTCACGAATAGTTCAGGCATCAGAGAAATAACATCTAAGATTTCTGTCACATGTGCGTGAGGCCCTATTTGGAATATGAGGACCGCAGGGCTATTAGGAGCACCGTACAGACACAGGATCACAGCTAAGAGTGAGGTCAGGAGCGGTGACACAGTCTAAGTATATCATATCTGCTGTACTGTACAAGCTAAACAGTCGGGTTTTCTAGGCCAGGCAACTCGTGTTTCTACAAGGTAGCCACACCGCTATGAAAATAGACCCAGCTTCGAGTACACCCCTGGCCAAGGCTCGGACCACGCCCCCGCATCTTAGCTCCGGAAAAATGTCCGGTATGCCGCGAGATGTTTTCCACAGATGTTTAATATCTTAAATAGGGGGATGTATCGACTCTGGATTCTCAGCAATGACTGGCGATAACGCGATGAAATGCTCGTTTTCTGGGTTCAGAACTTTCTGTCCATATCCAAAGCAAATATTCTGAAACCTGTCAAAGTATCATCGTTTGCTATGCTTCCCTGTCATTATAAATGAAAGACGTCCTGTATAATGTCCACTCCAGGTTCAGCAGGTTCATGCACAATAATTATTTGAACAAAGCTCTTCCCTTCACATGGCAACAGTAATGGTGGATGTTCTCCTTCATAGAATAGCTGCAGTATTCCAACAGAACACAGGCACGGGGCATATTTTACATGCAATCCTGCGCTCCGCGTTCTTTACATTACACTTGCTCATTCGAAGACCGGCCAGCCAGTTCAGCCAATCATATTTTATTTACACGCCATGAACCCTCGAGTTGCGTTCTTCCAGCCCGGGGGGTTGAGCCCGGGGGCGCCGGAGACGCGCTGTGGAGGTGATGCGCTCACGCGCGCCTTCCTCGGTTTGCCACGTTTGATGGGATATAGGATGTCTGCCTCTGCTTCATTCCAGACGCTAAGGTCATCTCGGAAAGGTCGTGAGGAGACCGACAGCCCGCCGCAGCGGCTGGTGCTCGCACAGAGAGCGGCGCTTCTGTCTGCAAGCCGATCGCTTCTGTGTTGACCCACCTGAACGCACCGCAAACAGGCAGGAGAGGGAGAGACGGCTGTGCTCGTGTGGAAATCAAAGTGTTCCGTCGAAGAATGACTGACTTCTAAGCGGACCCCGTGTTTTCACAGGCAAACTTAAGGTTCATTCAGATTCTTTTTTTTTTTTGCTCTCGAGTGTCATCAACCTTTATACTTTTCAATATAGCACATTAGCTGAAGTATCCTTGTGCTATCACAAGGTCTGAAGCTTAGGTTACCGGCAGACATATGAATCATCATTCAATATGGTTTACTGCTTCTTATTCAGCAATGTGTCACATGCAATACCATAGCTATAAATGGAATTCAGAAAATAAATTTATAAATAAACAAATAAATAAAGGTGCCGGACAGATTCATCATGCATACTGTACATTACGGTTTTGTCAAGGCAAATTAGACTTGTTCCAGCTTAACCCGTTCCGTCTTCGCATGTCCGTTTGACACTATCTAATGTTCCACTGAGCGTTTTAGTTGAGGCATCCCATGTTATCATAAATCGTGTTGTACAAAATTTCATATCTTTAAAATCAGTTCCTATGCCCCGAGGGCGAGGCCCATCTCCGGTGTTACAAGTGAAACGTGTTCAGTCCAATTAAACAAAACGCAGACAATGCATTGTCGGCAGAGACACACTCGAAGTACAATACATAAAAAATAATTTTAAAACAAATAAAGTTCCGATGTAGCAGAAGAGAAATCCTCGCATTGCACAGCGTGTTGCGCCTAAACATTTAACAACACAGTCCTGTAAAGAGAAATAGTCGATAGTCAATTAAAGGACAGAAAGAACGACGTGTACCTCCTGAGCCTTATTAAAAGGAGTAACAGAGGAACAGAGCGAGCAGTAAAGGTGAGTGCAGCAGGGTATTTAATGGCCTTCAGAAGGAAAGGGGATATAAGAAAAGAAACGCAGGACAGAAAGTAAAGGAGAGGGAGAGAGGGAAAGCGGGCTGTCTGGACGAACGAAGAAATGTCCGTAGCATCGGTAGCATCGTGCTCAGGCTTGGCCTTCCAGTCCGGCTACAGATCTGCTTCGTGATGGAGGGGGGGAGGGGGGGGGGGGGGTCTATTCAGTCACAGACTGAGCCAAGTAGAAACGGGGGGGCCGGGCAGGGGGCTTGAGGTCATAAATATCTCACCCTCTGGAGAAACCCCTTTTGCTGGTGGTCCACAGGAAAAAAGATTGGGGGGGGGGGGGTGCTGGGTGGTGACCATCCCTATACTGGGGGGGGGGGGGGGGCATACACCCCTGTTCATCTTCTCTTGGGGTCAGAGGAAAATAAATCACATGGGAGAAGAAAGGAATGAATAGCTGGAACGGACATTACCCTGCAACAGAATCCCAGAGTGTGTGCAGTCCCATCAAGCTGCAGGAGAGCGCGCGGGAAGAGAGCCTGAGTCACTGCCATCGCTGAAGAGAAGTAAACCAGAGCCATCAAAATGGCCATTCGTTTCACACCGTGTGGCTAGCGTCACGACAGGGACGGCTTTGGTCTCTTCCGTGTCCCCAGATTCATCATCCAAAATTGATGAAATTGTGATGTTATGCATTTGCTAGACTCTCAAAACAGATGTGTTAAAAACAACACATAATGTGTCACTTTTTTAAAACACATCTCCGCATCACAGTATGTGCTAAGAAAGTCTCCCTTTGTGACATAAATTGTATATCTGTAACACAAAGGTAGTAACTTTGACGCAAAATGTGGTGAAGGTAACACAAAAAGCAGCAACAAAAAAGTGTGTTGGATATTAACACATCCTTTTTGAGAGTGTACTCTGAAAAAGGTACGAGTCAAGTCGGCTTTAGCAAATGTTTAATGCAGATGCTGCAACATCGAGGACACAGCACTTTCATGGTGCGTTGGGATTGTGATGTGAGCGGATTTGAGCAGTATTAGGTCCTCATCGCTGCCTCCCAGATGATTCTCTTGATCAAAACAAAAGGATCTGTGAAATTTTCACCTTCAGTTCAAGATAATACCTTCAGCTTACTGCTTTTTAAACTCCAGCAGGGCAAGAACGCAGGCTCATTAGGGTCCAAATTCTGCAGATATATTTTTCACGGTTATCAACAGACAGGAAGACAGGATGAAAAATGTCTTACAAGGCTAACGTGCTATCGTGTGTTACCGTTCCAACTACAGACGCCTGCAGCTCCTCCAGACAGCTATGCTAACCTCTGCCCCCTGCGTTGTGATTACTCTGAAAGACAGACATGAACCTTGAGCAAAGTCTAGCTTCATTGAAAGAGTTCAGAGATTTAAAAAAAAAAAAAAAAAAAAAAAGTTTTTCTTTCTTGTTCGAATTACACAATTATATGTACACTGGCCATTTTAGGGCCAATCATGGTGAAGACAATGGAAAAATGACATTCGGTTTCCAAATGAACAGGCCTTTCTCCTGTTTCCTTCCACAGTCCAAATCATACAGGTAGGGCAACTGGAGATTCTGAATTTCCCATAGGTGTGTGAGTGAATAGTGTGTGTGCCCTGTGATTGGTGGCCTGTCCTCTTGCCCAACGCACGATGGGATAGGCTCCAGCCCCCCCGCCCCCACCCCCCCGCGACCCTGCCCAGGATAAGCGGGTATAGATGATGGATGAATGGACAGGCACAAAAATAGATACCATCCCCGAAACCAAAAATGACGCTACAGCACGTAGGTGGCTAGAAATGGATACGAATGGCAATGTAAAGTTCAGGGGCCGGGTCCTGTTGAGTAAGACCGCAGGCTCTAGCTAATGTGATGTGAGCCGAGAGGCTAATGAAGACGCTAACGGGATAATAGCCTGGGGTCAGGGGAGAACACTTTCAGAGCTAATGATCAGGGATGTGGAGAAACGGCTCTGTGGCTCTGCCAACACACCGGTTTAGATCCTTGCTCTGTTTCTCATGAGGAAAAAACAAAATAATGGCATTCCTTATCAGGCATTTAATAACAATAAAAATAAATGGAAAAAAAACAAACCGTTTGGCTGCCTGTTCATTCAGGGAGCAGGGCGATAATCAGCTGGATCACACGCAGAAAGAATCGTCTAATTAAAACAGCCTGATGAGGCAGAGAATAATGAAGTCTCATCCCACACCTCCCTGACTGGATTAGCTTCTTAATGAGTTTATTTGTTCTAAGGAACAGAGCCCACTTGCTCTATAACACGGAGCTATTTAACCTATTTGAAGAGTAGGTTTTTTGGAATGTTTTTTTTTTCTTGTCTTTTTTTCAAAATTCAAAGTCAGTGTTCTGGAACTGTTAGATAGCATTAGAATGTTCAGTTAAGAACATTCTTATCACGTTTTTGTGATCTTACACCTTAAAGGGTTACAGTAAAGTCTGGCTGGACCTCATATCACATTGTTTAAAATCACTGCAGTATCACTGCACATGTAATCTGACTCAGTATTCTGTGTTGGAACTTGATTAAAGTTCAGCTCACTCCATGCGCGCTGTGTGCTAATTTTATTTTGGTTTAAATGAGGGAATTCAACAGGACTCTTGGGATAGCTGCTTTGGAGGACATGTGATTTCCCCAGAGCAATAAAACAGAGCAAAGAGTAATTAATGCTTTAATATCGCAAACTAAAAATGGAGTCTCAATTTCTCTATTAGCCCAGGCAACCATATCCATAAGCATATAAACATATGGAGGAGGTATGTATATTCTTCTTGAGTGCCATCAGTCTTTCAATATAGACACATTAGCAGGAGGAACACTGCTGCTAGTTAAAACGTGCGTGTGAGAAGTAAGATGCTTTCATTTTTGGAAGGCATTGCGCATGCCACTCAAATGGCTGTTACTGGATGTGGTAGAAAGACACGTTAGTCCCAAATTAGTTTTCGGTCAGAGGAAAGAAGTAGTGTCCTGCCACAGCCTTTGTGTTCTGTGACAAGGGATGTCTCAACATACAGTATTCATGTACAATACTCTCTTGACAGTCTCCGCCATGTTTTTTTCCCTGACATATGTCCTCTGGAAATGTAATGCAATAAATAATCATTACAGTACATAGGCTCTGTTAACCTCAATAACGCTATTAGAAAGGTTGCATCTATCCAGGCAATACCACAACAGGGTAACCAAAGACAGATAGCTCATATAAATATTGCTGAAAGAATTTCTCATTTTTAATTACAGGGTATCCGATTTCTGTTTAACGGCAGGGATTAGTGTTTCAAGCACCCGAATCCATTGAAGGGGATATTTAATAGGCCAAATTAAATGTGTCTGCTTCTCACAGCTGTATGGTCGTATCACCACACTCCGATCACAGTTCATTTAAATGTATTTTCTTGACTTTATTTCAGGTCCCTGCTTTAGATGTTACCTTTAAAGAAACTGCCATACTACTGATACACTGATCTGTTTAGTCAGTTTCTGTGCAATATGGAAATTACACAATCCAGAATGAAAATAATATTTAAATCCCGACTGAATTTCCCTTTCAGAATAAAAGCCGCTCTCGTTTCTTCACTTCCCGTAAACAGATAAATTCCTGCTTTTGTAATGAAGTTGGACAATGAGACCAGACAGACGGAATCAACTAAAGTAGGATATTTCTTTTTTGAGACACATCCACACTGGACAAATTGCTATTTATCAGTATCATAACTATTGTGCCTGAAACTCATCCATAATTCAGAGCCAAAATTTCTATAATCATGCCTATCAATCAGTGTTTTTGTAAGTACAAGTTGGTGCCATGAATTTGCATATATAACAGCAAACGAAAGCGAAGCTCGAGTTCCAGCCGGAACTCCTCGCTGTGTATCAATCTGAAATTCAGCCCCCCCCCCCGTTACTTCCTTTGCTCCAGAATTATATCTGTGCGCAAGCCGCGCTTCAGGACTAATGAAGTGTTCCCACACGCACAAGGTTAATAATGATTCAACTGCCTTTTTAAACGCTCAAGCTACTATGTCCGTGCTGGTCCGTCTCCTCGTTCTTAAATCCACAAGGGGGGGGGGGGGGGGGGGGGGGGGGGGGGTAAAGGTAAAGAGACGCTCAAAGTGAAATTAATTATTTATGAAGCAACTCAGATTTTTTTTTTTCCATGCAGAGAGAGCAGTCAATGTGTGGAATAGCCTGCCAGGTCATGTAGTAGAGGCAGAAACTCTGGGGACTTTCAAGACTAGGCTTGATACGTTGTTAGATACCATCTAGTCTGTAGGCAATCAGAGCACTAATTTAGTCAGGAAAATGGCTGACAGCACTGTTGGGCTGAATGGCCTGTTCTTGTCATTATATTATGTGATGCTATGTTATCTCTCTGTAGCATCGCTCTGCACCACCATGTTTGTACAAAGAGCAGAGTTGGGGTGCCCCACGGACCCTAAACGAAGAGACGTTCATCCTAAATTGTTGGTCGTGTAAACACAAGTTGCTCTCCCACAAAACCCTTTCTCCGGCACACACACACACAGATCTCAGGCCTACCTTGACTGCAGGTCTTCCTGCACACACACACACACAGACTCGGGTCTTGGGCCTACCCTGATTGCACGTCTTCCCGCACACACACACACGCACACACACTCACTTGGCTCTTGGGCCTCCCCTGATTGCATGTCTTCCCGCACACACACACACACACACACACTCGGGTCTCGGGCCTACCTTGATTGCAGGTCTTCCCGGTGAATCCTGGGTAGCACTTGCATTTGTCCGGTCCAATGCACTCTCCGTGCTTACAGCCATACTGGCAGACAGCTGTCAGGACATAAAAAAACAACAGGACGACGAGTTAAACAATTTAATGGACCGTGATCGATAACACGAATAAAATGGCTAGTCCAGCATCCATATCTACTCAAAACAGCCTCTTTTTGTCAAATAAAATATGCCCAGGACAATAGAAAATGAACGTGTGAGCTGGTTTAGAGCATGTATCTGTTCATCATTTATTGTCTGCATTTAGGAGGCAAGAATGTGTAAAAACTAAAAGCTTAAAAGCTGCTACAGAGTCCCCTACTGTTCCTTGTTTGGCAAAATATTTTGTGGCAAGTTTGGCCTTTAGGGAGATAACAACGCCTCTACCCAGATAGAACCATCAATGAGCCAGGGGTCTGCATATCTCCTCAAGGAAAACATCACCTAATTTTCAGGGCTATTCTGTCAATGCTTTACAACATTGTGCCCGCTT
This sequence comes from Anguilla anguilla, assembly GCF_013347855.1. NCBI lineage: Eukaryota > Metazoa > Chordata > Actinopteri > Anguilliformes > Anguillidae > Anguilla > Anguilla anguilla. The sequence goes on along the minus strand of NC_049207.1, from coordinate 55,234,965 downwards.
TTTTCCTTTAACTGTGTTTAACTACTACTCAAGACGAGTATTGCAGTTCTACACATCACAGGCTTGCAGCCAAGTATTATAATTGCCGTTAAAAGATTCATTAAATATGTTGTGACACACAGTTTCAGCAATTAATTGACTGCGAGAAATATCCTTCTGAGGCAGCTTTGTAAATAAAGCAAGTATCATGCACTTTAAGTGTCCAGATATTCCTGGTAGATTCGGCCAGGTTAAAACCCCCAGAATTGTACCGCATACCAATCTAATGTTCTTACCCTTGATATGTACGTGTACAGAATATTATTATTCAGCGTGAGTATTCAATGAGGCTATCTTTCCTTGAAGAATTGCAGGATTCGATTTTGTGACATTGCTGTGTGAATTTAGAGGGCTATATGATGCACAACCTTGACACACAAAAAAATTGCAATCCTATGTACTTTAAGAACTGGTACTTCACACTTATTTTTTTCTGTATCTAGCCTTTATGACTTGTAGTTCTAATAAAACTCATTCTAATAAAATATCAGATGTTAGCCTTTATATATGTATATATATATATATATATATATGAATACGAGGAAATGCATCTCCCAATATTCACAGCAAACACAGGAGATATGATTTTGGCAATCTAAGAGAAAGTGTTTCTTTATCACAGGCTTTGTGTTCTAGAAACTTCCACAGCACATGGAAGGAATGCCTTCAATAATGCTAGTTTGCTCATAGAGCTGTAGCTTCTTCGTAGCATCACTTAGCCTCCATCTTCCTCAAAACATCATAGTTCTCGTTTTGAAGCAAATTACCATATCCGGACTCAGCCGGGAAGCAGCTTCGTCCTGTATTTAAAAACCTGAATAATGGCATTCAGCGATGACATATTAATTTTCACTCTCGCTGTGCGTCTTCACGTCGTGCTCCTCGCTGAATGCTAAGTCGCTGAAACTGTTTTGCATGCCCGCGTCACGTGACACCGAGCATGCTGATTGGTGCAGCCTTGACCTATTATCTCCTGGATGTATGCGAAGGCAGAGGCTTGAACCATCGCTGAAAGGGACCTGAGAGAACTCAGGCATTTCAAAGGCAAGGAACCACATTCAATTTAGTCAAGACTCGCACAGTAATTATTATCCAAGAGTGATTTCTGACAGAAGTGCGGTTTTGCCGCCGAAGGACAACTTTATAAAACAGCGCAGCGCGGAGCAATGTGTTGAGCTAACCTTGGGGCCGGCACCTTATCCCGACTACTCTGTGCCTTATGATGAAGGATGCTGCAGCACAGATGTGAAAAAGAAAAGAAAAAAACATGCCAGGCATTTGAAAAAAATTGAGACAAACATGAAATCAGGCTGTCATTATTTGATCAAGAGACATGCATCCATGAAGTTAAACAGACACTAAGACTCACAGAAACAGTCATGCAAAAATAAACGTATAAGCACACACACAGTCTTTATAATATTCCTCATCCAATACATGAAACAGCATGCATGAAAAACACACACATTTGCAGGGGTAATAACCTGATATCTCTTCGAAGAAAGAAAAATCTATTAAATAATTAGGCAACTCATGCAAAAATAGAATCACGTGTTTAATATGGCAATTCATCTACATTTGTTTTGCATACAAATGGCCAAATTACGGTTGTGCCTGTGTCTGGCTCCCGTCCTCTCGGGTAGTAGGGCCCAGCCTGTTTAGTAATGCAAGGGCCCATTTTGTGAGGGTGCATTTATGAGCCTTTTTCAGAGGGAGTAAAATGGAATACAGCGTAGAGCATCAAATGTGCTGTTTTTATTTTAATTTTTAATTTTTAAAGGAATAATAATAGCATATATGTAGTTGCAACACGAACTCCTATTGATAAATTGGAAATAAAATATGTTCTGTGTAAATAACACAGTCTCGCCCCCCCCCCCCCCCCCCCCTCCCCGAACCCTGGAGAGATTGACAAATTCAATTATGACACGTGGGCGTGCGATTGGACGTAACGCTCTCCAATCGCAGCAGCCGAGCGGGAAAACCGCCATGCCGTGCCAAAAATGCAGCGCGGTTTCCTCTGCCAGGAAGTCCATCAGTGTAAATGTGGCTTTGGCACGCAACCCTATCGCGCTGTGGCTAATTCCCATGCCACGCACCCAGCTCCTCGCCGGTTCCATCTTTCAAAAACAGAGTCATGCTGGGATATAATTATAATAAACCCCCCCCCCCCCCCCCCCGGCCCCTGCACCCCCACTCCCCCCGCCTACGCAATGATGAAAGGCAGCCTGAGAGACCTGGGTCGGCCGGCCAGAAGCTGACGGCACTCAGACAGACGAGGCTCGGTCCAGGCGATGAGAGGGAAAATGGCCGCCCTGGTCACTGTGTCCTGTGCGTATACATGCTAATGAGCCTGTCGTTCCGCTGGGACCTCAGTGACAGGATTGGCTCATTGGCCAGGCACCCCAAAGTGGGGCCAGTACCGCCTCACACATCTCTCTAAGAGCATTAAGCCCTTTTGATGAGACTGGCAGGCTAAAGCACTTTTTTTTTTTTTGTTTTTTTTTTTTTGTTTAATCTTCCAGTCAGCACAAAAGCACAATGTCGGGAAGAGCATATTTAAAAGGATATTGAACATGAAAGAGGAATAGAGGACAGAACTGCGACGGTCAATAACACGGGTGAAGTGGCAGCGTTATTAGCTGAAGGCCCAAGATGAATGACGCGACGTGCATTGGGCCTCATTCACGAAACGTGCGTACGATCACATTTGATCGGAAACTGTGCGTAGGAACATTTCCAAGAACAATTCGGCATTCATCATTTTTTTCTTATCTGTATTTGTTCCTTATGCTAGTCACATGAACAGGATTTGCGCATAAAATTTACAAACAGTCAGAAATTCATCATCTCATACACCTGGGATACGCACAAAAACAAAGGTCTGCACATGTGTCATGAATTCCGCATTGTTTGTTCTCAGGAACATTTTTAAGAACAAAAGTAAGAATAATTTAAGAAAAGTTTTGTTAATGAGGGCCATTGTCATTTTAAATGTACTGTACGCATAAACTCAGATTAATCACACGTTCCACAAGAAAATGTGCATGTGCAGCAGCCATGTATGCATCTTGCATATTCATATACATATATTATACATATTACTGTATGTTTTCCAGACTCCTTTGCATGTGAGTCACATCCTCAGAAATCACTCATCAGAACTAAGGCCCCCAATGTTCTCTCCCCCTTTTAACAACGAAACCCTCCATTTAAATAAAAGCTTTTCAAGTTGCTGGATAAATATGAAAACGCAATTACAGTCATTCTTGTACAAGTATGTTCAAAGAATACATGCTGTACAACAAGGACATGTGAACTTTAAAATTGTTGAATCATTCGCAAAGTTCTGCCCTGCTAGTATCTTATATGCCACTGTGATTATGTTTTGCTTCCGAATGCAAAAAAAAAAAAAGAAAAGGAATTTTTAAGCAAAGGCATTTGTGATCCATCAAAACTATCATTCCCAGTAGCAGTTACAGTGCAGCGCGGTTGCACCGCTCGGTGTAATGATGAGTAATGACACATTCGGAAGCCCCTGGGGGATTTTCTGCTGTCAGAACGCAGTTATGCTTCGCAAATCAGCTGACAGCCGGGCGCCCCGAATGCCCAGTGAACGCTCGCAGAGTGCCAGAATACCATTACTTACTTATTCATCGCTCTCTGCTGCTCGCTGTGAATCAGTCGTTTTATAAGTGTCCCCCCCCACCACCCCCCCACCTCAATCCCACAGTCTTCATTGGGCGAGACTCTGAGTGTGTGAGCGTGGTGGCTGTGCCGGTATGAAAAGTAGATGATAAGTCTCAGCGTTTGAGACTCATCATCAGACACTCAGACTCGTGCCCCTGGTCTGAGTGTTTCCGTTATGTGAGGACGTTTTTATAGCGACGGTAAGGTGTAGGAGGTCCGACATGGACCCCCCTTGGCCCCCCCCACAGCGGACCCCCCCCCCCCCCCCCCCCCCACAGCGGACCCCCCCCCCCCCCCCCCACAGTGGACCCTGTGGCCCCCCCCCGGGGACAGTACTCACGCTCGCAGCTTCCCCAGGACCGCCGGGTCCAGCCCCAGCAGCAGTCGATTCTGGTTCCGTAGCGGCACAGTCCGTTGGAGGAGCCCGTCTGTCTGGGCCACCTGTTAGGGGAGACCTCCGTCAGCTCACAGCTAAACCAGAAAACAAACTAAAACTAAAAGTACAGAAAACAATGATTTTATGTAGAGTCAGTTTTCACCCACTTAAAAAAAGAGGATTTTTTTTTTCTTTCTTTAACATCCCATATTATTCCGGATTCACTTTGTCAGCCCAAAATGATTCACTGGTCAATTACACTTTGTTCACGACACGACCCGTGGTTTTTTTTTTTTTTTTCTGTTCAAAGAACCGTCACATTAAATGTGACCAGGATGAATATGGCAAGGCCACCAGCACTGGCAAATTCAGAACGATCCATCATGAGAAATGACATCAAACTCAATGAGATAAAAAAAAAAGAGAGAATCCACAAGAGCGCTCAGTCATAGTCTTCAAGATTCCCTTTCAGGACATTTCCAAGGACTCAAAACCTTGATTTTTATTTTAAAAGAGCCACCCTTCAAATAAAGCGCAGAGGATTTAAATAAACACTGCCGCATTAATATTTCATGTCTGTGTTTATGCGGGTAACGCGTACAGGCGGGAACGCAGACTGTTCACCTCAGCAGATGAGTTACGGTCCCCGGAGGTCAGAAAGAACTGAACAGTAAAACTTTATTTAACAGATTAGATAGGACAGGGAAACAACACCGACAGGACCTGTGACGCTGGAGTTCTCGTAAAGCTCGGCATATACAGTACTGCAGTGGAATGAAAGATTAGCCATGCGCCATTTTGAATGGTGTGAAGAATTGAAAGCCTTGAAAAAATAAATGAAAGATATAGCAATACATATACACAGATACACATCAATATCTCCTAATCTTAGACAATACACATCAATATCTTCTCTTAACCAATCTTAGACAATACATATCAATATCTTCTCCTAATCAATCTTAGACAAGACACAGCTTATCAAATTACAATCAGTCAGCCTCTTACGGGTAGTGGTTGTTTAAAAAAAAAACAAACCCAAAAACTTATTTTTGCAAGAGCAAAAGACTAAGATATTTAAAGGCTAAGGATTAAGTTATGATAAAAAGCTTCTACTGTAATTATGGTAATAATGCTTATACTTAAGCTCCTGTAATAATCTTCAAACCCATGTAAGGTTATGTTTCAGAAAAATAAATAAATATTTTAAAATATTATGATTACACAAGCTATCTGGATCAAACACTGGAAAACATACTATGAAACTTTACCAAAACAATCCAAGTGTTACAATTTAAAACCAAAATGGCCCCTGTGTCCTTAAAATAAACAGGGAAATGTAGCTTCCTGGGCATTTTGTATTATCCATCTCATTTTATGTGTTGCCCAACAGCCATTCTAAATAAATAAATAAATAAATAGTCCCATTCCCTGGAAGTGACAGTTTGACAAGGCACAGAGCTGTTCTAAGCAGAGCCCAGCAGTGGTCAGAGTCTGAGGCTCAGGAGAGCAGTCAGCCGGCCTGTGCTCACCTACAGCTTCACCTGCAGGACGCCCCACCCCCGCCCCGGCAGTCCCCAGAGTCCCTGAACCAGTCCGCACATTGGCCCTCACTTCATAAATAATGGATACATTTATGCAAATGACACCGAGAATATGATCTTGCGAAATATACAGCATATGGCATTTGGAAAGTGCCATTAACAAGGATCATTAAACTCTTAATAAGCACAGTTTTCCAATAGTTAATATCTTTACTGGCATCTAGCAGATGCCCTCATCTAGAGTGACTGACAATGCAAACGCTAGTGTAAAGATCAGCAGCAATTATTCACACACACACAAACATGCACACACACACACACGCATGCACACACACACACACGCATACACATATACGCACATACACTCACTCACTCACTCACACACACACACAGACACACACACACACACACACATACACACACACACCTACACTCATACACTCACACACTCACTCACACACACACACACACACACACACACAACCCGCCCCCTTCCCCTTAAAGGAAGCAGATTTGCGCCCAGTGTTAGAGAGAACGAGAGAGCCCGTGTGATTCAGGAGGCCGGCGGAGCCTCGCTCGCCCGAGGCGTGTTCGCGGCGGGCCTGTCGCGGGATCGGGCCGCGCCGCCGGCGAGGGACGCAAACGAACCCTCGAGCGCGCCTCGTAAGGGACGGGCGGGGGACTCGTCGCGCTCCAGCGGAGCGGACCGTCACCTCTGAAAAGGCGCCAGCTTGGGCGGCGAAAATTGCGACGAATGCCAAATAAGACGCGCACCGCGGGATTGTGGGATTGCGCGGTGACAAGCGGCCGCTCCGTTCGCTCCGACTGCAGGACCCGTCACAACACGCCGCTTCGCCCAATCAAAGCCTAGCCTCCGCGCAGCGGCCCCTCAGTTAGCCGCATCATGCCTTTATACGGGCGTGTCGCGTTTCTTCATTCGTTTTTTTTTTTTTTTTTTCTTCAAATAAACAAAGTTTAGGAGCAGGACGAACACGACCAGCTGTCGGATTTTTACTCCCGATAACACCGGGTCTCAAGAATGCCTTTAGATTCCATGCAGTTCTGTATGTGTACCTTGACTTTTCGTTGTATATGTTTTTTTTTTTTAAATCATTTTTGCTTCGGGTCTGCAGGGAACACTGAGGATATAGTTCATCTTTACAGTGCACTGTGATGAAATGGGCAGCAGCCCAATTCAGTCACACGCTTGCCCCCACCCCACCCCACCCCACCTCAACATCCTCACGAAGCAGCACCAGAAATTGGTCTGACCGCCAACAGCTCCAAGCCTGCACATTGTCAGTGACAGCTACCATGACATAAATTTCACAGAGGAAGGTTATGATTCTGGCCAATGTTCTCATCGATCAAACTTCAGAGGCATGTGGATGGAAATTTTTTTTTAAAATAGGGGTTTTGGCCCTGAAATTCGAGTTTATCACACACAGGCTGTATTTGATTTCATGTATTCTCAGGAGTATAGGTGGACCTTGTTATATGCATCAAAAAGCATACAAAACAATGCTGAATTTGTACATTTATGTGGACATGAACATCAGAATTGAGGAAAATACTCTGCAGTCAAAATTACCTGTGAAATTGAATAAAAAGCAATTACATGAGGCTCTTCATAAAAAAATTGAGCTCCAAAGAAATCCTTGTTTGACACTACAAGATGCAAAGATCAGCATGAAAATGCAGTTGTCAAATGCACACTATGAAAGATATGAAATATTTTTGTCACCTTTAATAAGGCTGTACATAACTTTAATATCAACAGTTTGCAGGTTAGAGATTCACTGGAAGAGCATTCTTGAGCGATTTGCAGCTGATAATATTTTCAATATGATATTCGATTTAATATATTTTTCATGCTGAAAGAACTAAATGCCACAAAATAGAGTTTTGATGGAAACTGTGATGCAGCAGTGATACCCCCTGACACTCACAAAATGGCTTAATCTACAGTAAACACATTTTTTCTACAAACCCACAGAATAAAAAATATAGCCTATACTATTCGACCACAACAGACCATTGCCAAACAGGATTTTTGGTGCCTTGAATCCTGTCCACGGCATCTTAAATATGGGTCCCACATAAGTCACTCTCATACGAAAATGTGTTCCTGATCTTAGATACCTTTCCAGGGGCGCAAACAGTTCCATCTCCAAGGCAGGGGGCAGCTAAACTGTTTAACCTCAAGTTCCCCTATAATGGCCACCCCTCCAGCTGGGGATGGACACCTCAGTAAAAAGGTTCACAGTGGTTTACAAGTTCACCTGACATCCACTAAAGGCTGCACTGCAGTGGACAGTTAGCACCAATGGGATATGGAAACATGCCTGAAAGGTGACAACATATACCTACAGCAAGGATGCATTTACTAAAAATAAATACCATAATTATGTACAGTGACTTTATTTATTTATTGATTGATTTTTGCGGATGGGATTGCTCCCACTCCGCACGACGAGCTGATACTCCACAGTGAACAGCTGACATAGGATAGGCAGTAACTCATTTTTTGACAGAATATTTTTAAATGCGAGTAGCCTACCGTTGCCGTACTGCAGTTGTATATGAGATTAATCTATGGGCTCGGTGCAAGTATGAGGATCTATCATGATTAATCTGCGGACACTTTCTCTAAAATGGAAAGTATGTCTCGCTCTAAGACGGAGATAAATTCACAACAACGCCTGCCCCCGCCTCCAGTCAACACGAAACTAATTAAGCGTCGACCGTGAAACTTGCAAGTGCTATCCATGGCTTTGCCTGCCTGCTCAGTTTGTCAACAACGATACTTATGGAATCAGATCGCATAGGTTGTACCGGGGAAAAAGCTATTATTATTATTATTATTATTTTATTATTATTATTTTATTATTATTATTATTATTATTATTATTCTTATTATTATTATTATTTTAAAAGGCTACTTGAAAAAGCATTTAATATACTATTCCGGTTGTTTTTTTTAATACATCACACAAACCAGTGAGCATTCAGCATTTGGTTGAGAAGTAAAAGTTTTCTGCCGGATTAGGACGTAGCCCGGCTATATCCGCGTAAAACCTGAGCTATATTGGGCATACTGTATGTCAAAAACTCTCTCAACCTAGATCTCCGCTGCTCAAGGCGTCTAACATTCACCGGCTTTCGCTCACCGAGAAGCGCAATTCTGAATGAGGCACATAACGCAGCGGCTGTAATAACGCATTTCCACACTGCACGAAAATGTTGTATTAGAGTTTGCATTGTGGAGTCTTAAAATTGCCACTTATGGCGACAAATAATTTGGTAAGCGCTAACGCTGACCGACACCCTCGCAATATGCTGGCTCGCTCCACTGCTCGGCTTGCACATCGGTTAGGCTACACTTGTTTCACCCGTTGGTGTTTGCGTTTGAGCTACCTGGCTATGCAAAGACTGACACACAGGTTTCAGCAGTGGAAAAACATGCACCCATTTTTTAAAGATGCCTTTTGTATTTTCCTGACCATATCAACTGGGTGGACGCGTACATTCATTTGTTTTTCCGTAGGGAGTATTTATAATGAGCCTGTATGGCACATTTGATATAGCCTACAACCAGGAGCAACAAAAGCTTCTTTAACTATCGTGGCTGTGATAATTGTGCATCATGCTTGTGGAAAGCATGGCTTTGTTCTAAGGCAGTTATAAGAATCCATAAGTCACAGTTTAAAAATTAATTTGCTCCGAAACAGTTGTCTAAGCGTTCTGTTAATTTCAGGAACCAAAGTATACATTTAGTAACAGCCTATTTGCTATTAAGACAACCATATAGTTAATAAACTCCTTAACAATATTCGAACTGTAAGCCGTTTCACTTTCTACGCTTTGCGTTGGTAATTGACCATTACGCAGAACTGATCTACCTTACCCGCCGTCAAAGTCCGCACTTGATCCGATACAGCAACTGCACAACAGCATCAACTTTATCCATAATTCCATGTCAGTATGTATTGTACTGTAGATGCACTTCAGGTCGTCTTAAAATCCAAAAATGGGCTCACAAAATGAGTCTTTATGCTTCAAATGTCGTCTTGAGGCAGAGAAGAAAGTGAGCTCCAATGGTTTTTGTCACAACCAAGACCGGAGATTTGCTGGTGTCCTTGAGACAGACAATTTACTATGTTTCCGAGGTGCTGAGGAAACAGCTCGCCGCCTCTGGGAAAAAATCCAATATATGAGGAACGGAGTGCTCTCTACCGGTGTTAAAGAGTCGTGCAGTTTTTTTCTCCCTTCCATCCACAGAAGTTATTTTGCAATTTAAAGAGAATTCGGATGCGCTTCCATCTGCTTGGTAAATAAACGATACCCACGGCTTCTGTTAATATCCGGTTGCTGTTCGATTTTCGAGTGTGCGTTCCCCAATGGCCACGCGCAATAATTAAGATTAACGCTTCGCGATTCCGCGCACTGTGCTCAATCGCCAGTTTTGGTCGTTAGAAATTGAAGCGCGGCTTTCTTGCCCGCATAGCAGGTCGTGCCGTCGTGGAGTAGGAAGTGTTCCCGCTTGAATTATAGCACGCGGGGCCGCCAGGTGCATTCCACTGTGGCTCACCCCAACATTACACTGACAGCTACAAGAAATGTTTGATGTTCCTCTAAACACCAATTCCGAATTTACGCATTCCCGTGTAGTTGCATGCGTTACTTACATTTATGTTCAATTTTAGAGTAAAAGTAGGCTCAATAAACGAATGGATAAATTTCACCAGTAATGCACGGTTTATACAGTATGAAATGCATGGTTTTACAAATGATTGCAAATATTTTAACGTTTACATTTTATCTCTTTCTTTATTCTCTACTCTCTTATTTCCCTCAGTTTGCCTATCCGAATAAACAGAAAGATTCATTCATTTATTAATTCATTTAAATTTAGAGTAGCAGTTTATGCTGGTCAAGCCAATTTTGAAATAGCGGAACGTAATTGTTCAAGGATGATGATGGAAAAAAAAAAAATCTTTTAAGGCCAAAACAATGGGCGGACTCCTGTCCAGTAATATTTAAGGCCATATATTTTAGTCCACAAACCTAACAATGAATACAATGTTAATAATTAATAGTTTAAATAAGTCCACCCAGTACTCCCAATTAACTAATTCAATCTATCATACAAGTCGTTTGAAACTTGTTTCAAAGCTGACAGGCATTGTTCTGAAAATAAATGCAGGGATGTTGCGATATGTCAAAGTTGAAGCTCAAAACGACCCAGTGCAGAGGATATTCAAGTTTATTGTTAAAGATGAATTAAAGATGTTGGCCATGTAAGGCCTCTTCATTTTGTAACGTGACATGGTGCATTATGGCTTATGTATATTCAATGTCCATGTACAACTGGCGCTGGTATCTGGAGAAAAAAGAAAAACCAAGGGCAGAAAACACAGCATAAAAATGAAATAGGAGTAATCTGATGATTATAAGCCAGAGTACGTCTCATTATAGGACTCATTGTAATCCCCATAAAAAGGAAATTGCGATCAACACTGTGAGCCAGAGGAAGGACAACAAAACACAAGGCAGGAACAGGAGATATAAAACGGGTCCTTTGAAGTAAGCCTACCGACTAGCTGGTGCATTTGCACCTTGATTAAGAAAATAAATACCTTCATTTCAATGGCTCTGTCTGAAGCAGGTGGCCCACAGGGGTCAACGTTCCCTTCCTGTAATGGGAATGTGTATGTTGTGTTTAATTCCCAGACACAGTATCCCCCTCCCTCATGTCACAAGCTCTTCACTCTCAGCTCCGTTGTTTTTTTGTTTTGTTTTGGGTTTTTTTCCCCCCAAGTTCACACGGACACAGCTGTGCGTGAGGAGAGGGAACGTGACGTTTCCCTTCGGTATTCTCTCCAGCTCCGGGGAGTGCTGTTGTGTCTCTGTTCATTCATGTTCAGACAGACAGCTTGCACGCGCAGAATTCTGATGAGCGCTGCCATACACCGTACCTCAAAACCACCTCCGCTCGGCTTTGTCTTATAACCTCACGGGGGTCACATGCGCACTCCACAGCCAATGGCGTGCTCGGACAGCGGAGGCTCTGATTATGGTTCTGAGTCTGAGTCATAACTGCGATGATAATATGCATCCTCTTTCTGCTTTGTGTGTTGTCTAGATGGACAATTTCATGCCATTGTCACACCACTTAGAGCACCACAAAAGAGACTTAGGGACATCAAAGCAAAATGGCAGAGACGATCGTGCGCTACTGTTTTTAGATCTCCTCACCCCACTTTTTTTTTCCTGGCTTGAGTCTCTAAAACGCCAGTTTCTGTGTACATCTGAATGCGCTTGAGAGGCCGCTGTTCACAAACACAGCTCTCAGTACATAATGGATATTGCTTGCAGTGCAGAGAGTGCATTACATTTTGATAGAGCGCATGGATTTGAGAGAGTACTATTGGATTCTTATACTATTGGATTTGTATACTGTTATGCAGAGAACATTGTGTTATAGCGTATTTGTTCATCGTGTTGACACCTGAATGCACATTGTTTCTGTTGCACATTCATACATCTTCAAATATTCCATAATAAAATTGATGAAATATAGTTATTTCATTCTTTTCTGCTTCAGAAGTCACTGTTTAAACCAATTTTCTTGTATGCAAGGACAAGAACAAAAAAACTGCATGGTAATGCATAGAAGCTCATTCTTCTTGCAAGTAAACAATTCTGAGGTTAACAGTGATATATCATCTCTTCTCGGGTACAGGAGTAAGTCATGTGATGTGAAAATGTGTTGCTCTGGCAAGATTTCATCTTTATGAATGCTGTCCATGGTGGTGAAATGCTAAGCAGTTTATAGGATGATGTGCCAATCAGCATAGCCCTTCATATTATGAGGTCATTAACTGCCACAACGATTATCACAGAACTTAATTGCTTCAATGCTGAGTCCATGTTATCAGCATTAATTGTAATGTTTATGACCACATTTATTCTTATTAGGCAAATTATGCCACCATATTTTCATATCTGAGCGCCTACAAAATATGAATTTGTAATATTGCTAACCAGCAGCACATGTCCAACAATGAACAAAAGTGGTGCTGCCTAGCTACATCAGTATAAAAATATCTACTAATTAATTATCACAGTGCTCAAGGATTTTTTGGAAAGTTCAGACTGAGACTTTTGAAGTTTTGTTTCACTGACCATTAAAAAGGAAGCAATATGATTTATATCCTGATTTAAGTGTGTTGTGCAATGTTAGGGGCCCCTACAAAGAGCAGCTGCATTACTTACTTGAGTCGTGAAGGTCAGAATTAATATGTATGTACTTACAGAATTTATGCCAGACATAGTCCATCAATCCATCATCTATACCCACTTATCCTGGTCAGTGTCACCGGGTGTGATGGAGCCTATCCCAGCATGCATGGGGCGAGAGGCAGGAATACACCTTGGACAGGTTGCCTATCTATAGTCGGGCATGCCGATGGATGGATTACCCAGAGAAAACCCACATGGACGCAGGACATACATGCAAACTCCACACAGAAGGGCCCAGGCTAGGATTCGAACCCTAGGAGCTTCTTGCTGTGAAGCGACCACCTGCCACCCCTGCGTAGTCCAAGACCAATTCTAGATCACTGCCACACCCACCAGGGAGCAGCTGCAAGGACGAAGAGCAGAAATTTGGCACAGATCAGTGATAAACATTCCAGAAAAGCATTTTCAGCATCAGGCAATACAATTGTAATTATTGTAATGCTGCACAGGCTCAATTTAGTCATTAGAAATGCTCGGTTGTTATTGCTAATTGGTAGTTTTTATGATAGTTTGTTTCAAACGAGAGTTTCACTAGGTTAGTTACATTTATTAATTTGCAATACAGGCTACAATTAAGGTAGAAATGGTTAATAAAAGTTTTAAAAAATCAATTGACCATGTATGCACTTGAGACAGCTACTGATAATGAATCTGACAGATTCCCATGTAAAAATGTATTTCGTGCAGCACAGATTTCAATCAGCAGAGAGGCCACATTCCAGAATTAATAAGCACGCAGAACCAATTTTAATTTGGAAAAAAAGAGGCCTTGTATGACATATCACAGTTATGATTTTCGTGTCTCCCTGTAGTACTGTGCTCATACTGATAGGCAAGCTTTACAAGACAATAAACAAAGAATACAATATCCTTATGTCAAAATCTAGACAAGTTAGTTGGCAAGTATTAGAATTATAATTATGTGATAAAAATAATGAAATAAAAAAAATATTTATATAGTGCATTTCACAGACAACAGTGCAGTGGGGAATTTATTTGGCTGAGCCCCCAACAGAAACGCAGAGCACTACCAGAATGCAGCTGTTTATGAAATGGGAACAGTTATTTTAAAAACAAGTCTGGGCTTGCGTTTACACTGAGCAGAAATTTGCTATAGATCAACTGGCTGGGTTCACGCGGTTGAAGGCTCTTTTTCTCAATGGCACTAAGTCGAGGTACTGAAGAGGACTTAAATGAACTCTAAGACTGCGATATGTTGACATGCAAGTCATCATATAAAAATAAATAAATAAATAATACCAAAACTACAATTTTGCAGGTACTGTATGTGACAAGCTTGCAAATGGACGACTCGTGCTTTTAGGAATGAGTCATTTAAAAAAGAGATCACTGTTTTTAGTCAAAAGTTCAGGAAGTGACATTGAAAAATGAATAACAAATTAGGTTACACTGAATTGAATATTAAGTACAGATGCCACAATGCACACATTAGCAGTCAGCAGCTCTACAGATGTCTTGGTGAACTTCACAAAAATATTCTCTCAGGCCACAAATTTCCTCTCAGTCCAAAGTTTTTTTTTTTTTTTTCAAGGCTCCTAAATATCTAAATATTCAATATTCAAATTTTTTCTTTCCCCGTGAGTGAATTCGTGCTCACAGTTTGCTCTGAGGTGCTGTGTTGCTTGGAACAGGGCTGTTGATCAAATGAAAAGCTTTTGTAAGAAATGTCTGTTAAATCTCAAAAAAAGAAAAATACGGAACCATTAAATTATTATGTGATAATTTTAGGGGGGAATGGGTCCCACGCTGGTCACAGTGTTTAATTTGGCTATTCGGGGTGAGAAGGGACCAATGAACGAAGGCAGTAGAATACAGGCAGCAGAAATGGATCATTACGTTATTATTCAGAGTGCTCATCCTAATGTGCGGTGATTTGTTCTGTCTTTAATCAATAGTAAAGGCTCAACGTTGCACCTCCTGGGGCTGAAAGCTGTACTAAGCAGATAGCCGAGACAGGCAGGAAAGTTATGTGTGTAGAAAAGGACGTGGATACCAATGTTAATGTGCACCAAATTGGAATGTTAAGCCAAAATGCTTCAAAATTAATTTTCTCAAAGCATTTTTTCATCGCAGGGCGCACACACCATTCACTCAACATTCACTCACACACTCATGCCCATGGGCAACTTGGAGTCTCTAATTAACCTAACCTGCATGTGTTTGGACTGCGGGAGGAAACCAGAGTACCTGGAGGAAACCCACACGGACACGGGGAGAACATGCTAACTCCACACAGAAAGGCCCAGGCCAGGATTCAAACCCACTGTGAGGCGACAGCGCTACCCACTACACCACCATGCCGCCGTTGTATATACTTCAGACTAATATTTTGACATTTGTGTATTAGTAGATGAGATTAGCCTCAGTGCCAAGGTTAAACTGATTTGCAACAGGGGCGGTGACTGATTACTGCAGGTTCAAGTTCGGTGAAAGCAAACGAACAGACGGAAATAGTCCAGGAGTAACTGCCTGTTCCCTGGTGCAGAAACTGGGGTTCACTGGGAAAACCAGAGGGAACCTGCACAGAAGGATTATCCAGGAAGTCCCTGCAAGTTTCAGAAGGCATTCAAAGGACAGTGTCCCCAGAGGGCACAGTGTACCCACTCGACTGGGTCCCTGCGTCATAAGCACAGTGTATCCACTTGACTGGGTCCCTGCGTCATAAGCACAGTGTGCCCACTCGACTGGGTCCCTGCGTCATAAGCACAGTGTGCCCACTTGACTGGGTCCCTGCGTCATAAGCACAGTGTACCCACTCGACTGGGTCCCTGTGTCACAACATGTAAATAAGCGCAATAACAAACGGCGCGTATTCTGCATCGTTGTGGCAATAAAAACCGGGCGTTAAATTAACTCATAAATCCAGCAAACTCAGCGGACCAACGCGGGGAGCACGCTGTTTCAAGGACAAATGATAAGGGGGCCGTAGTTTGAATTAAAGTTTTATGACTCAGAGAAAGGATGCGGGAGTGGCGTCGGGAGGCCCTGCAGCCGTCGTAGTTTTAACGCGTCCAATCAGAGGCTGCTGTCACGAAGACGGCCGAAAGACCTGAGTTTCAACTGAATCGTTTACATTACCACTCAACGATGAGCGGTAATGTAAACGATTTGATGATCGCAAAATAGCTCGCTATCCCATAATAGCCTCCTGTAGCCAAGTTATAGCCTCTCAAGCAGGAGCAGGATAGTGATGTCACTGCATACAAACAATGGCGTAGGCCTGTGGTTGAAGACCAGAGGTGGCAGCTTGAAGAGTCATTTCATCTGAGGCATTTCTCATTTATGTTCACGCATCAGGCGGCTGGGTCATTTCAAATGGAAAACTGACAGAGCTCTGCCAATTACCCAGCCGCAGATCCGTAATCCACGACGAGGGCACTCTCCATTGTGGATGGCGGTTGGGTCAGGGACAACAGTTTCTCTTCTATTCAGCCGGCAACGGCAGCACGGAAAGCATCGAGCATCGTAAATAACGTTCGGAGGGAAAGCCGAGGCGGCCATTTTCTCGGGAGGACGATGTTTTTAGTGCCCGAGAGGGAGACTAATCTGCAGACCCAGCTGTGGAAAGCTTGGGTACAGCCAGAGGGTGCGTGCCAGTGTGCGCAGCGGCGCCTCAGGGTGAGTCTGCCAGGGGCCATTTAAACACCCTATAACTCTACAGTTCCACCAGAACATTTCTCCAGAACGTGTCCAGGAGCGGCTCCAACTCCCTGTGGAAATGGCTCCCCACTAATGCGCCTCTTCGGCTATCACAGAAAAGGCCGAGTGTCATCTTTCATATGAACATTCTCTCGCGAAAACCTCACGTGTCTGCACCCAGAGTTTTGCAGTTAGAATTTTTTTAAAACTACTGCGGACTTAGGACTCAGTGTGGCTGAGTTTCAGACCCTGTCCAAGGACTTACTGGAACCTTCGGCACTGTCACGTAACTGCGGAAGAATCTCACGGCATTTCATGCGCGCTTAAATGAAAAAACTTCACACGGTCTCACATACGCGGAATTATCGGTAATTTTCCTCCTAGGAGGGATGTGCTTTCCTTTCAAGTCACTGCCAGTGTATTCACGCCTTTTTTTTAAAAGGGCAGGATTAAGTTTCCAAATCTATTATCTGAAATGGGTTTCAGGACTTTGAAGTATTTTAAGGTGTGCTGCACGTCAAGTCCCTTTCAGAGCGCATTATAAGGTAAAGCATAATAGTTTTTTGCCCCAATTCCATGGGCAAGGACAGCCTTCCAATCCTTCCAGATCCCAGACTGCATTCGCCATAAGGTAATAACGAGAATAGTATTAAATAACCAGAAATGCTTTTCCTTCCCAAAGAAATGCGCACATTAAATATTGCAGTTATACTGTTTGTTGTAGAATGACTACATTTCCGCCAACATCTGTTTAATTCCCTTCCATCAAGGATGGAAAGCAAGTTTTCAGTTTTAATGTCCTCCCTTTAGGTCAGTTTCCATACCTAACAGATGGTGTCAGCAACTGAAGATCACATTGCTTCTCGCACTGGTCTTGCAGATGTACTGTATCTACGTATTCTGGAGATGCTGCAGCAAAAACATCTTCAAAAATATTATTTATTTTATTGTTCATTGAATGTCCCTTGTAGTGAAGGTTCCAGCATAGCAGAATGTATGGTGCTTGAGGTAAGGACCACAAGCTCATGCCTCCTGCAGTATTTATTTTCGATCTCTAGTGTTAGGCAGACGCCCAGGTAGTGAGCAGTAAAATGTGTACTCTACACCTTTTTTGTGTAGAGACAGATCCACCTACAGCTCAACACTGTGACCCTCCCGCGTTAGGCACACCCTGTCACTCACAATATATATATATATATATATATATATATATATAATTATTATTTTTTTATCATCACATGTTCCCGACAGCTGAGAGCAAATCCATTACGCAGGATGTCGAGCAGGGTCGGGGGCGATCGAGGCACCGGAGAGAGCGCAGGAGAGAGAGAGAGAGAGAGAGAGTGCAGGAGAGAGAGAGAGAGAGAGAGAGCACAGGAGAGAGGGAGAGAGAGCGCAGGAGAGAGAGAGAGAGAGAGAGAGGGAGCACGTGCCACAGCGGCGAAACGCGTCTCCGGAGACCGGGCGAGGCGCAGCGAGGAGAGGACGCGCCTCGTTAACTCAGAAGCGCCTTTCCCGCGTCCCCTGAGCTCGGTAAGTGGGCAGCAGCGAGCGGTCCGCCACGCGCTCGGAATTATAAATCTGCGCTCACGAGCGTTTAATTGGCCCCCGTGTCGCACTATAACATCCCCCCCGTGGGGCCATTTCAGAAACCAACATCCAGGGGTTTTTTTTCCTTTTCATGGGGCTTCAGGGAATTGCTATATGTGTAGGGATGAGGTCCAGAGTGGAGAAGGCAACCATTAGAGTGCAAGCAAGGTTTCATAACGGCATTATTTAATACTTCATATTTTTCATCATTAGGTGAACATGACACCTATACAAACTATAGAGAAATGAATGCACGCACATCGGTTTTGCTGTGCCAGTATGGTGTTCGTAGTAAAAAAAAAGTTCAGGATAATGTGTCCATTCATTACAGTCTGATACTCAAGCAGTTTTTTTTCGCAGGTAACAATCACATAATTTTTTTAAAATTGGGTGCCGCTTTCTAGTTTCTCATATTGTGGCCGACCCAGATTAAAAATTTCATGATTAGAAATAATTCCCCACGACTATAAATATTAAGATAAAAGATTAGCAGACGAAACATGGCCGGTAAAAGTGTTC
This sequence comes from Anguilla anguilla, assembly GCF_013347855.1. Classification (NCBI taxonomy): domain Eukaryota; kingdom Metazoa; phylum Chordata; class Actinopteri; order Anguilliformes; family Anguillidae; genus Anguilla; species Anguilla anguilla. Next base: position 55,216,242 of record NC_049207.1, on the reverse strand, counting down.
TAGCTGAGTTATGAGGCCACTACATTTTAAAGCGGCCTCGTTTATCGCAAATGTTCATGTGGCTGTCCTGGAAAAAAAAAAAGTAAGCAAAAGATACTTTAAGCAGCTAACAAGAGGAGAAAATTTCTGAGAAGAAGTAAACCTGATTCAACGGGAAGGCTGCGGTTTATAATCAGGCCGCAAATTACACGGCAATCTCCGCGCCGCTGGATCCAGGCTCTAAGGCCTCTGGGAGAAAGGCTGATTTGGCGCTGCCCGGGGAGAGCCAGCCGACTCACAGCTCGGCCCCGAGCCGCAGGGCTAAGCCTCGCGAAGGAGGAAGAGGAAGAGGAAGATGTCCATTAGCATTAGCGCGCTGGCGGCTTAGCACGCCAGAACGCGGCGTGCGTCTTCGGACCGTCTTCACGCCCTTCGTCACGGCTGACCACGGGCCTCTAATCCTCCGCCACGTTCCGTTCGGCCGGGTGTTCAGGCAGAAACGCGTCCGCTGCAGCGGCCTCTCTGTTTTTAGCTAAAGTAGTCAAGGCGGTGTCATAAAGATCCAGACCAAAATGCGTTATTGCGGGACATAAACCGCTAGGCGCTTTTAAGAAAGGCCGTAAAGAGTTATGGCCAAAATAAAACCTGTCGTTTCCCAACAATCTGGAGGACGTTTAGAGACTTCTGAAAGTCAGTCCCTTCTGGGCCCAATTATCAGTGGCAGCTCTGGGTGTGGCAACTGTGCCTTGCGCCCCCCCCCCCCCCCCCCCCCACAGATACGCTATATGACCAAAAGTATCGGGACACCCCTTGGTCTGGGGCTGTTTTTCATGGTTTGGGCTTGGCCCCTTAGTTCCAGGGAAAGCAAATCTTAATGCTACAGCATACAGTGTAATCACGTTGTAGATGATTGGCCATTTGGTGTATGAAGTACCCAATCAATGCTTTCATTGCATTTGATCCAATCCAGGGTGTTTCTGTCAGGGGTTCCCCATCTCTCTGAGCTCATGTGCCACTTTTCTGGGAGATCCTGTATGTTACCCGTCCCCCCTTATTAAACTGTAGCGTGACATACCTTCAAATATAGAATAACACGTTTGTTTTAATGAACCAAGTCAAATTCTTTAATATGTAGTATTCCTGAGTTGTACTTTACATAATAATAATAATAATAATAATAATAATAATAATAATAATAATAATAATGTGGCCAGCAGTACATGCTGCTGACCCTTGAAATATTGGTGACAGGTAAGTCTGATATTTTTTCTGTTTCAGCAGGTAAGTTGCTTAGCAACCCCGCATACAGAAAAGGAACATCTTGACAATATAAGACGGAAAGTAAAATAAAGGTTTCCTCCGACTGAGGTTGGCTTTTTTTCTTTGTTTGGTTTTTATGAGTTGGCGTATTATGCCTGCTGTGTCCGTCATTTATAATAAAAAGAGCTGGACCAAATTGTGTCTGTGCACGTATCGCTGTTATTTTACAGCTCAGCACTCTGAAGTGCAAGGCTGACAGCCCATCGCATGATTACAGGTTTTACAGATGAATAAGAGCACACATTTCAACACATGATGGCTTTCAGTAGCACTTTTTCTTTTTCTTTCTTTAATGTCTGGAAAGCTCAGAATGGGTTTCGGATGTATATATGGGTTGGATGTTACGATAAAATGAAGTCTGAACTTTATGATGAACCTTGGCAGTATTTTGAACCACACCGAAGTTATAATGCACAGTTGTTTGTCTTGGCGAGTTTCAGAGAATATTTTCTGCACCCACACATTCTCAGGGAACACATTCAAGCCATTGGCCCTCTTTTTAAACATTGGCTGTTTTATGCTACCTGTCAGCACAAAGGAACTTCCTGTCCTTAAGCAAACTTGTTAATTGTAGATCGCAGTGTACAAAGAGCGTCCATCTAAAAGTACAAGTGTACGCCACTTTTGGTAGAGTCAGAAATTAAAAGAGTCAACGCTTCTTTCCGCATAATTCCTGGAATTAAAGGTAAAAATTGTCATCGGCCTCTCGGGAAACTTCTTAAAAACGCTTTCACCATCGCTGGCTTGAACCCTTTAGTGTCTGCGAGTGTTTGCTCAGGAGCAGTCTGCTAAAAATGTTCTTGGAAATAGAACAGTCCGGCAGGTCAACGAGACATTCTGAGAAAATGTGGGCCGAGCTGTCGGTTTCTGTAAGATCGTGTTTTATGTTTTATGCATTCACATATTTTAGAAAATGCATCCAAAGCTGTAATACTAGTTATATTTATTTATTTATTTATTTGTTTATTTATTTGATTGTTTATTACAAAGTTGAAGGGTAGGTATAGATACTATTTTTTGTTGTGTGCTGGGATTTGCAGATGCGCCTTAGCAAGTTACAGGCAAATGTTTAACGAATAGTTATTGATATCTTGTGGATCTGCCTTCTACTGCATCCAAACCACAATGTCATGCTTGGCGCTGCTCATAATGTTCTATCATACCCGCAGAAATGCAGGCAGCCCATTTCAGTTATGCACTGCTTTTTTTTCTACCTGTGATATTTTGGAAGTAGAATTATCTAATAATGAGAACCAATTGACCTTCAATTGACTTCCATCTTTCCATTGATGAAAGTAAACTGCACAGTGGGGTGCAGGGGACTCGCAGTGATTTTATCAGCATGTACCTGGCAGGATTCTATAAAGAAGTGTGCGATGGATGGCTGTTCTATTTCACAGTAACTCATGCGGGGAGAAAAGACAGATAGCCTGATAGTGGAAAAGGGATAGCAATCTTGGGTCTTTTCTTTTTACCGGCTTCAAGGTGCCTGGTTTTCTTCAAGGTCTTAATACCCTCCCACTGCTGATTTAAACTGTTTTTTCTGTTGTGCGGGAGCAGTTACAAATGGTCCAGTACGTCCAGCACAGTCTTGAAATATTTTCTCCCGCAAATAGATCTCCGAGCATTCATCGCAATGTTGCACCCGAGCCAAGAACACGAAGCTCAAAAATGTTTGATGTTGCGGAGCTGAAAATATTACAGTCCCCATAAATGCAACTTTCATCAGTTATATACACGAAGACAAACACAAAATGGTATGTATATACCAAGAGACTGCAGTGCAAGTTTCCATTCCACAAAAGGTACAGTTATAATTCCGTGTGAGAGAAACAATAGCACCGTAAACAATAACATTATAGACAACATGGTAAGCTAACATGAAGGCAAAGAACCATCTGCCAAGCTTCTCTCAGACAGCCCACACAACAGAGAGGGATGAAGTAGAAGCTTAGCTATTGGCCATCGTGGTGCCCATGAACAGTGCTTTTCTCCTGAAACAACACACAGGTCATGCAGTGGCATACTGTAGGCATTCATATGAGAATGATGACAGAAGGAGAGATAGGGACTTTTTCCCTAGACTGGCCACCCACCAAGATGGAAGGCTCCTTCTGTTGAATAAATACAGAGTAAATCCCCATGTTTTGATCCGGTCCCAAAATTTCCTGGTCAGCCACCAAGCAAGCACTCTGTGGATATAAACATATGAATGAACTGTGATTAACTATGATAAGCTATAAGATATAAATTAACTCCTTTTTGCAGTTAGAAAGCCAATTATTTATGTACTGTGTGTGAGTGTGTGTGTGTGTGTGCATGTGCATCCAAAGCACTGCAGCAAACTTTGCTGACATATTCCAGAGAAACATTAATTATAGTGAGGTTTGTTTTCAGACACTACTGCAGTACTGCAGATCACAAGGGCCATGAGCACAGTCTGAATGAAAACCACAGAGGAAGATAATCTCTCTCTCTCTTGGTCACTCTCTCTCTCTCTTTCTCTCTCATTCTCCCTCTCTCTCTCTCAACTTTATATGAAACATTTTAGGATGAAAATGAAAAATATAAACAAGTACTTACTTTCGTAATACTGATGAGTAGCAAACATTTTTTTTTGCTAGTCCTACAATAATTTATTGATGCTGCCTCTGACAATTAGTACACGGAAGGGCGGCCGTGTCTATCAGGAATACCGTTTAAAGATGTCTGTGCGTGTATGCGTGTGCGCACACATGCTTGTGCGCATCCATGTAAAATATTAAATAAATCTTACAGTCTGCGCTAGCATTTGTGCTAATCGTACGCAGTGCTTATATAGTACCATATAGCTTTACGTACTGTTTTCCTGTAAATGATGTAAGTCCCATCTCAGAGTTACCCCAATCAATAAAAAGTTATGGTTGTGTTAAAAAGAGCAGAATTTGTGACAGACTGCCATTATGGGAAAACCCCTCAAGGATGCTTCAGTCATACAAATCAATTTGAACTTTCAACATTTTCATCCATATTGTCCCATTTCCATTTTCCTTTCAGTTAGTCTGCTGTCCCACAATCCCCCCTTGTGCCAAAAGAAATAACGATGCATGAAAAACCTTTATATCCTCCTGAGCTTAAGTATTTACATCTTTTCAGCTAAATCAGGCATATTGGCTCACAGAAAGGTTAGAGAAAATATTTAGAAAAATAGTATTTTATTTTTATGGAACGTGCTTTGTAATGTAGGTTTCAGCATAGTAGAATATATGGTTCTTGAGACTAGGTCTGGAAACTCATGTCCCCTACAGTGGACAAAAATGAATTTCTGAGTCTTAGGATGGATATATGGGCACCAGGTAAAAGTGGAACGATGTTCTGTAAGCCTTCCCTCTTCATTTTGACAGCCTGCCCTTCCTCCATACTCTGCAGTCTTCCTCTGAATTTCTGCCAGTGTCCTCTCTTTGCAACCGTAGGCTATCTACATTTAGCGCTGGCTGTGTTGTAACTTAACTGTTTCAGGAGACAAACCACGAGCAGTATTCTGCCTTTCTTTTTCAAGTCAAGGTCTATTGTTTCATGAACATTAATTATGGCATCCCCAATGGCAGACAAATTGAACATTGCTTCCATCATCTTTTGTTGCAAAGACTTTTCAGACGTACATCTTGTCATTGCTTTGTTACCCCCGACTGTATGACGGCATTGTTAGAGCAAAACTAAAATAGAAGCAGATTGAGTTATCAAACAGTCTTCCATTATCAATGCAAAACAGCAACACAGCCTGCCTTGAAATTCTGCAAAGAAGTGAAAAATTATTCTTTCTACACAGTCAGTGAGAGATAGGAAGGTGATGGGGGAGGACACATTAGAGACTGTAAAGAAGGAGAAGAAGAATCAAAACAAAATGCTGTTTCAGCATTGTGGATCTCTTGCTAGCTTTCCACATTAAATATTACAAGGCTCTTGCCTTGGCAAAAGTACTGCATGTACAATGCCAAGAACACTTAGTTTGACAAATATTTCTAGTTTCAAGAAGAAGAAGCACGCACGGATTATGTTTTTTATGGCCAGATTTAAAACAATCCGTAAAATTAAATGATGATACTTGTGTGCGGGATTTAGTTTTGGCTGCATCGTTTCAGAAATATTTTAGTGCTCTTATCCCATGATATGTAACAGTTATATTTGTCCTTCTTATTTTTTCCATGTTTAAAAATGTGGAGTTGTTTATAGAGTTTGGTGGGCATTTACATTGCTTTGTAAAATTCCAGAGTTCAACGGGATATTTGTTTTATATACAGCCCTGCCTGCATTGAAGTGGTTGCCACCAAAAGTAAAATAATATTTATATCAGCTATATTTAAAAAGGCATAAACATGTCTTCTGAGCTGCATTTTGCAAACTTTGCAAGGTGCTCAGCAGTGCTCGCCCAATCAAAAATGACAGAAGGGCGAGAGAGCGTACTTTCAAGTGAAGGGTGGACTGTACTACAGATGATGTTTAAATGAATGGGACTCGGTTGTTCCATAGCAGCCACTGAATAGAGAGACTCCTAATCTGTCTGACACGGAGTAGGATCAGCAGGGGAATGGGACGCAATTGTCCCTCTCGGAAGATGTTTGGCCAGGATCACTTCCACACAATCCCAGCTCTTTGATAGGCTGAGCCGGGATTACTCACACAATCCCAGCCCTTTGACAGGCTCAGCCAGGATCACTTCAACACAATCCCAGCTCGTTGATTGGCTCAACCAGGATCACCCACATGATCCCAGCTCTATGATAGGCCCAGGAAAAGATGGCACACTTATTCCAACGCTGACAGCATAATTACAGTTGCCAACTGAATTTCCATTTCTAACATTACAGTGTGGTGCATCTCCAGCATAGTCCTTTGTAGAGGTATTCGTTGGGGATAAACACCTCAATTTACATGAAGGCTCAAAGTGTCCTTAAAATCAGGCTTAAATGCAAATGGCATTCAGTATATCGAATGTATCCTATTCATGGTGACTGCAGAAAAAGACCATTGTACATCAGACAACCTTATTTTAGATACAGTTCTCAGCCAACCAATTATTATTGTGAGTAGGCTTATTCATTTGTTGGTAGTTTTGTCACTTTTTTCACACATTTTTAAAATAGTGAATAATAGGTTCTGGCAAATTCTGTAGTATACAGAGGTTTTAATATAAATGCAACATTAGCTAAATTGCCTGCCTATATATATTTAAATTATAAAAGTGCTTGTTTTCAGTATTCATTTTGTGCATCTTACCATGCAGACCGATACATAAGGAAAAAAATGCAGATTGCATTTCTCTAATGTTAAATTCATGATGATGAATGATGAATATATCTTTCTCTTTGAAAAATTCCATGTTGCCTGCAAACGAATATGTTGCCTTAGTCTACAAACCTGAATGAGGAAAATAACTCTTTCAGATAAAGCTCATGGAAGCCCTTTCTTTCCACTTCCTGTTGTGGTAACACTGGTATCGCATATAGCTTTGTGAGCACATAATGAGGAAATTGATGGTTGTTATGAGGATCCTAAAGCTTTATCAGTGTTTGAATCCCAACATTTAATTTGAAGGGAAGACCTGAGTTGGTGCTCCTTGTTTTGTGTACTTGTGCAATCAGAAACAGGATCTCATAATCATATAATTTCATTATAATGTTATAATCATTACAAACTAAATTTAGGGTATTAATCAGTTATTTGACATTTAACCAGATGGTAGTAGTCGTTTGCGGTGTCAGAATCAACAATATAAAACAATAAAATATTGGTGTAAAATAGTAATCCACACTGTTTATAAAAGGTAGTTCACACTGGGTTTCCAATAAAAAAAGAAGCATTTATCTATTGTTATATGGTTGCTTAGGGCAAGGTCTCCACAGCTATGTTGTATAGAGACAGAGCAATGCAAGGTCTCAGAATTAGTCACCTTTCATTATGGTGTGTAGCTCATTTTGAAAAACGGTCTGTGTTTCTTTCATAATTCAGAAAGGATAATGCTAAAATGGAAAAAGAAAATATCAGGCCCTTCACTGTTTTCCCTTTCATACTGGGCAAATTATTTTTTGATGTGCTTACTAAGAATAATGTTCATGCAATTGAGCATGTTAGGCATTTTGGATTTTAAACCGAGCACAACAAACTCTGAAAAACATGTTATTTTTGTGATGTGGTTATAAACACTTATTTTGCATGAAATATATATATATAATGAAGCAGAAATTAATTTAATTATCTGAATGTTAAATATTTCCCTGATTTTTCAAACTAGCTATCACAGCTCTCTCGAGTGGTAAAAATTCCATAATGTTGATGATTATTGTGAAAGCGAACTTCGTTTCAGTGAAATTTCCATTTAAATCTCCAAATGATAAGTGCAGAATATATCCCCAAGCACAATAATAATAATCATAATAATAATAGTAATAATTACCTGCCGTTTTCAGGAAACAAGCTCAACCTTTCATGATTTTGCTTTCAGAACCATGACCTCTCTGTTGGCAGAAAGTGGCACTAATAAAACATAAACAGGGCATGGTTATCAAGGAATCAGGAGTGAAAAAAGAAACTCGAAGGTTTTCTCTCAAGCAGGTCTTTTTGGGGTATCTCTAAATCTTCAATTAAAGTACATAATTGAATGATGTGGCTTGAGACACACACGCACAGACACACACAAACAGTTCCCTATAACCCCATAAGACCTGATACCCAGCTCCACTATGATAAATACTGTGATTACTGAGCAATGCTGCCATGGAAACACAGCCCTCCTAGTAGTGCCCATCGGTGCCTCCTAGCAGACTGGACTTCAAGAAGCAAATTATTATAATTAGTTTGTGTGTTTGTTGCTGTGTGAAAGGTCACTAGGGTCTGCAAATCTCACTCATTTTCAGCACACATTAAAGAGACCTGAACAGATGTGCAGCAGGTCTTCTGCAGAAACAAATCTCTGGTCATTGGCCTTTGTAAGCCATTTGGACATGTGCTTGTAGCTGAAGTAAGCCTCATCATCCCAACATCCACTGCTTCATTCCACTGCACAGACAGATTTCCCAGCATCCACTGCTTCATTTCACTTCACAGACAGATTTCCCAGCATCCACTGCTTCATTTTACTTCACAGACAGATTTCCCAGCATCCACTGCTTCATTCCAGTACATAAACAGATTTCCCAGCATCCACTGCTTCATTCCACGGCAAAGACAGATTTTCCAGTGCTATGAGCAACGTACCATTTTGTGTGAAGTCGATCCAATGACACGGCTTATCTGGCTGATCATAATAAGCAGCTCTATTTGCTGACTAAGCACTTGCAGTTAGTAGCACCTGTCAGCTGTAAGTCCAATTACACAGAGGAGGCACATCTATCTGTCTCTGTCAGGAACTGTCAAGAGGAGATTTATCTGTCAATCTTCTTACAGGAAATGTCTCTGTCATTCCTACCAGGTTTATATGATGATGGACTGTATCGAATGCGAAGGGGATCAATTCACCGAAAAAAAAAAGAATTTGCTCAACAGACAAAAAATGAAAATTACCAGTGCTATCCTTTAATGGGGTTATTGTCTATTTACCTTCTCCCCAGTGGTGTTCCAGTGACTTAAAACCACACCATATGGAATGTATCATTTGGGAAACTTATAATGAGATTTTGTTTTGACATTTCTTTATTATAATTTATAGACCCTGCTTTAATTCAGCGTTAGAAGTTGCCATTTTTTCCATTCAAATAAATACAGACTAGATCTAGTGACGAGGACACGGAGGCCATTCAGGTGGATTGGCTATTATACCCCTCCTGGTTCAAGGTCCATGTGCTGATGTTACCATGGAGACATCACTGAGTGGATAAATTATATTTAAAAAATTTTTTTTACAATAATACATTTATTATTTCTATGCACTCACAGACATGATAATTAAATGCCTTATTTGGAAGAGAGAAAAAACAGCTGGATTAATGCACCGGCCTCCATGGCTAATGTAGTGCTACTGCTCGTGCAGTTATGTTTCAGTAAATTACTATTATTTCATGTGACATCGCGCTTGTTTTTTGCACACACACACACACACGCGGTACTGTAGTATTCTACAATATAAAAGTTTATACGGAAAACATCTACAATAATAAAACAAAAGGTCAGATACATTGACATATGGTTTACAAGTCATTAAAAAAGTAAAGTGTATGCTGTGTTTTTTAAATCAGGAACTGTGCCAATGCAAAAACACGGAAAGTACAGCATATGTTTGAATGTAGCAGCTCTTCTTAGGTCTCGGAGGGTTCTACATGGAATGCAGAATAGGTGCTTGGTTATTCGCCTTGATCATTTCCAGCACAATGCACACAAATTGCGCTTTCAGTGAAAGCATCACTGTTCATGTGAGCTGTGGGTGTTCACTAATCAGACTAATCATCTGTTCACTGGCCAACAGAAACAGTGCATTGTGCTAGTTCAGGAGGTAATACCTGGTGTGTATCACAGGAGAATGTTATCATAGCTGTAGTGTAGTGTAGTACAGCGTCTAGTGTTTAGGAGCTATGAACTTCTAAATGCTCAAAGATGATGTATCACATTTAACGGTCGGTCGCAATGACAATTAGTTTACACGAGAGTGTCAGACAATTTGACGTTGTCACTATCATGGTTGTGTCCATAGCTGAGACTTAAATTGTATTGAACTTTGACCCCATGGTTGGCTCAGTTGTCATGACAATATCATCATAGAACATTCACATCTTCCCTTATGATCTTTAGCGAAGTGGAAAGTGACCAACTAGCCTAACCTTAAAATAAATAAAATGGAAGACCACAGAGAGTTTGTTGAGAGTTTGATAAACACAATGACAAATGTTTCCGTGCCTGTGTGCTGCTGACCAGGCAGACTACAAAGATTAATGACTCTACCTCGGCGGTGCGTTCTTATCAATTATGTGTTTTACATTGCCTAACAACGCCCTTTATCCGTGACTATATTTACAATATATCATGGTCTCTCCTGCCTTATTGCTTAATTATGAACGACAGTGTTCAATATTAAAGTTCAGCGATAATGGAATGTTGGTGGCATTGCATCATATCCATCGGCCGATCGATGCATCGCCTAACTGTAAAGTGGCCATAAGCCTGACTAGAAGAAAAATAACTTTATTTGTGCAATGGTTTCCGTAACCTTTGTTCAATGGACAGCCTGTATTACCATATCTACTACCTCAGACTAGCTTGGCGATAAAGCTTTACCAAGCACGGCCAAGAGTTTATAGCATTGTCGCATTATTTCCTCAGAGCTAATGCACATTGAGAACATCAGTAGCAGATGGACTTTTGGGCATAGTGTGTACAAACTAATCACGGTGGCTTTAGTGCTTCCTCAGGCCGATTAATTAATTAACAAAGGACTTTACCAAAACTTAAACTGTACAAGATCAGCCTCATGAACACGGTCATGGGAGAATTATTAGTGGCATTAACGTGGATCAAACAAAATGAGTCTTTAAGCTGTAACATTTCACTGAGGAGCATGATATTAATATCACACAGTCTTCAAAAGCCGGTTGATGCATGTGATTGGAGCGCTGTCAGATTTCTGACTTTTAGAATATTTATTTCCACATTACTCCTTTCACATCTGAGGGAGCACATTATGAAACAACAACATTGAGAGGGCTAAAAAAAACTTGAAAGAAGAAAATATCTGCACAAGTTAGATAGAAACACAGTCTATTGTGAGACGTGACAACCAGACGTGACAAAACAGGTGGTCTTTAAAAGAAATATGATTCATTAGCAGGAAACTGTGACTGATTATATGACAAATTTAAACAAGGTCTTCTTCATTGAAATGAGAAAACGGAGGTGAATGAAAAAAATATATATAATAATTTTGACTACAAGTTAACAGCATTCAGTATGGCCCTAGAAGGGTGAAAGAGCAGCCATTTTTAAAATGAGAATATTTAAACAACCAATAATTCACTTCAGCAATTCACTTTCATTTTGGGTCCAGTAAGCCTTGAACTCTTTCAAACAATGCACATGGAGCTTCATTATATTTCCAGGCCTTGGCAAACTGACCTGTAGTTTCTTTACCTGGGGACTACATTTAGAAGGCTGGGGTTTGGAAAAGCAATGCTGCTTCAGAAGTGTTAAAAGATGTGGCTTATTGACAGCAGGCAGGAAGTTGTCATATTAACCAAAAAATAGGACACATTTAATACCGCAGCAATGCCACCAAATTTTCTTCTTCTAAAACCCCCTTCTACTGTTTCCCCGTCTAATTCATACAGCACACCTTTGGACTCAATTGAGAAAATATGCCAGGCCGAGAGACAAAGTGGAAAACATCAATTCACAGCTGACCCTGAAACCTTCCATTGTGGAAAAGTGAATTCTTCCCTTAGCAGACATGAAGGCTGGGGGCACTGCAATCGGCACATAGTAAGGCCTGAAAATCCAGCTTCGAGAATGGCATGATGGTATGTAACATTAAAAAGAAAAGATATAGATCGAATATGCTTAAAAAGTAAATCTATCTTTAGGATATGCCAAATAGACAAGGTTTACTGTTTCTCTTATTCAAAACATGTAAAAAATAAAGTAAATGTAGGCCTTGCATTGTTTGTTGTTGAATCCACAGTGGAATTGAAAGCACACACCGTGGTTTTGCCAGAGCATCCTGGGTCATGGGAGAATAGAAAGGTACATTACGTCTGAATCTCACTAGAACTGAAAATGTCACTAGAAAAAAGAGGAGTACCGGAAGCAGTGGGATTGCAACAAGTACAAGTTCATTCCAGCATAATATCGTGTCTGTGAAAATATTGGTGGAGGAAATATGATTTCATGCAGACGGAATAATGCAAATGTCATGCTTTAACTCTCAAACAATTTGTTTAAACACAGAATAGGGAAAATATGGGGTAAGCACCTGCATAGGTTTCTGAAAAATGTATATATATTATGTGTGTGTGTGTGTGTGATATAAAGGATTGCATACTCACCATCAGTGAAAGGCTCATGCATTTTGCGAGGAGAAAACATCAGGAGGCAGGCCAGCCAATGGAATCTAAAATAAGTAAATAAGGCATTGAAATCTCCCTCAGGTCCTGTGGCTGTTTAGTCTGGAACACAACAGAGGCTGATGTTCTCCGATGCCGGTGTCTGTCACCTGCTTCCACTGAATGCAAATGTTTGGGTAGCAGACTGTGTCAGGATTCATGGTTATAAATGAGGAAACTGCTCATTATCGATTATTAAAAAGTATTGAAACCTTGCATTATTTCTAATATTCTCAGTAATTCCCTCTTCAAATGACTAGAAACTGAGTCATTCAGTTCATCTTACAGAATAATATAAGACACATAAAGATTGGGCAAGGTCTGACATTATGCACTGAACCTGCATGTAAACAAGTTAACATATTCAGTAGGCCTACTTATCTTTGTTCTAATATGGAACTAATGGTAGTTGTCCTTAAAATACATCTCTGACCGCCGTGTCCCAGTGACTGTCATTCGCATTGAAAACGCAATTATTCAATTTTCTTATGGAAGAGTGTCCCCTGGTGGTTGCAGTAAACATCTGTAGTTTTTCAGTCCTGGAGTCATCCCCAAAATCATGATCAAGAAAGGTTTATGAGAGAAAACACGTGTTTAAGTGCTAAAATAATTTTGTACTTATTCAAACATAGCAAGCAAGTTTGGCTTATTTTGCCAAATGGTAGCTGTCACTGAACTCACTTTTTCACAAGTAGTTTGACAACCAGTTGACCATCAGTTTAAAACAAAAATCCTCAAAATGCTCGATTGGAACTTGTAGGTTCTGTAGTTAAAATGTGTTTGAAAGATACATCAAATAGAATGTCTCTGACTGATCAGAACAGTAGGCTATCTTGTCAAGGCATCTCAATTTCAGTAGAAGTCCACAGAACAAAAAGTAACTTGTAGTCTTGTGTAACACCAAACAATGTCCCCTCGTTTGTCATAGCGTATGTTCTGTATTCATACAATTTATCGTTGTCTTAACGTAACAGCTACGTGTTATTCTGATTACATATAGGACGTGTATAACCGATTAATATCCATTTATATTTTCTGGCCTCAGGTAGCTGCTGTTCGGGTTTATAATACGTATTGCACACGGTAGCTACGTATCCTAAAACTCGTGTTTCCTGCGAACAATTTAAGAGCGGGACAGCCTACAGATGTTCTAGCTAAATTAAATGTATTGTGTCATGAGTTACAGTGCGACGGTTATATAATGTGTCAGTGTTTACCTCGTTAGTTAACTACGTGACATGTTTTATACATTTCGTAAGCTACTTATCCATTCGTAAATGCAGAGAAACTGTAGCTATTAAAGGTACGATTAGCTGGATCATAACAAATTGCTGTATACGAGAACAGCTAAGTTAGCCAACGTTATCATACCCAACTTGTATTAGATCCAGTTGCAGTTTAATGTTCGCTACCGATAGCTAGATAGACTAACAGTTTCTGCTCGTTTGAGAGATATGTCGCTATTTCCATCTCCAGTATCTATCGCAACATGTACTTATAATATGACCTGTGAAATAAGATAGCTAAAAAACACTTGATTTGTGTCCGAATCTAGCTAGCTCACTATAACGTTGTATAGGCTGGATCTACTGTACTGTAAGTAACAGTAGTTAAGAGTTGGCTGCCTCGTTAAGTTAGTTAGTCTACGCTTTAACAAAGTCCTGGACTTCAGACTACAGAAAATGTCTGCAACAGTAAATCTTGAGCTGGACCCCATCTTTTTGAAAGGTCTGGGGTACCTTCATTCAAAAAGTAAAGATTCCGCCGAGAAACTCAAAGCTCTGTTGGACGAATCTTTAGCTAGAGGAAGCGACTCGCCTTACAGGACGTCTCACAAGGTATTCTGATTTTAATCTATTCTATTTTTTCCATATTTATTTTCACTTTTTCAGCCATCGTGAATCCAACATTAACAGAAGATTTTGTTAAATGCAGCTGTTTTTATTTTATTATTGTTATTATTCTTTTTTAACCCATTGACAGGAAGTGGACGTCAGTCGCGGATCTGTCACAAAAGTGACCTTGACCAAACCCGAGAGTAAATCGTCTTCCGGTTCCTCATCATCAAGCATCAATAATGGGAAAACTGGCAACTTGGAGAAGAGCAAGAAAGAGGCTGAAAAAAGGCCTTCGGAAAAGGTTAGAGGGGAAGGGTTATGTGATTCTGTAGTGTCGTGGGGTACATATTGCTGGCATGTGCTTGGTTCATTCATAACCTTCAAATGCAACTTAAGCATTCCTTTAAAGCTGAAAGGAGTGTCTTTCAAGGTAACAATATTTATGGTACTGTCACACATTATGGAAACATGGCATTTATAAACAGTTTGATGGTTAATGCAATAATTTTTCAACAGTTTCTCTTATTGACATTACAATTCCAGTACGTAATATCAACATAAAACAAAAATGAAGAAATAATAATAATCATTACACCTTCCTATATGTATCAGTGCATACTTACTTATTCATTTTTAAATTAGGTCAAGGTGGATGTTGTCGATGGAGCCGAGCCGCCAAAGAAGCCTCGTCTGGAGAAGCAGGAGAACCGCTCCTCTCCCATCACCGTCCAGATCAGCAAGGAGCTGAGCATGCCCGACCTCTCCAGCTTTGAGGAGACCAGCGCCGACGACTTCGCCATGGAGATGGGCCTGGCCTGTGTGGTGTGCCGGTGCGTGTGCCTGCGACGTCAGCCAGAGTTGGCGTGTCTTAAATAACGAGAGTGCTGCTGGGATTTGTTGTCGTTGTTGCAGAGGCTACAGTTCCGGGCTATGAAAGAGAAAGAAGAGATGGTCCAGCCAGAAGGAAGATGCCACTGTTCTCAGGATTGTGATTAGCGATGTGATTAGTTCAGTATAAGTGTATTTATCGGAGGTTTTTTGAGTATCAGGTGAAAAGACGTGAGCGGTTCGACGCCTGCCTGCCTCCGTTGTAATGTCATGGCTTCCTCTCGCGTTACCTCAGGCAGATGACGGTCACCTCGGGCAACCAGCTCGTGGAGTGCCAGGAGTGCCACAACCTGTACCACCAGGAGTGCCACAAGCCGCAGGTGACGGACAAGGACGTGAACGACCCGCGGCTGGTGTGGTACTGCGCCCGCTGCACGCGGCAGATGAAGCGCATGGTGAGGGCGTCTCTGCGCTCGATGGGAACGGTTTTCACTCGTAAAAAATCTGCGTCCATTTGTGGTCTGAAGTGATTGGACCTCACCACCAGAGACAGTACATTACAGGCACTCTTATCCAGAGCGACTTACGTAGCTTTTTAAAACAGCATTTACACTGCATCCATTCATACAGCTGGATATATACTGAAGCAATGCAGGTTAAGTACCTTGCTCAAGGGTACAATGGCAGCGTCCTACCCGGGAATTGAACCTATGACCTTTATGTTACGAGCCAAGTTCCTTACCCACCAATGTGCTACATTACCACTGCTTTTTGTTGTTTTTGTCAGGCCCAGAAGACTCAGAAGCCTCCGCAGAAGGCGTCTCCGGCGGCCGTGAGCCCCGCCCCGGTGGTGAAGGACGCCCTGCTGAAGAAGGCCGAGGCCAGGCCAAAGCAGGACACGCCCAGCACCTTCCAGGCCTTCAAGAGAGCGGAAGTCAAGGCAAGTTTTTTTCCCATCCTGACAGGATACGAGGGGTCGTTGTTTACGCTAGCGCTGTCGATTCAGGGTGAGGAGATGCCGTTTCTCATGATTGCCGAGCTGCTTTCTCGCGGTGCGGTCGGGGTAATCAGTGCTCGATAGCGGCGAGCAGTCACTTGACTGGGTGTTGAAAAGGCCCGATCCGCATGTAAAATGGCTGCTTCTTAAGACAGAAATTCTGTTTCCGCTGGGTGAGTCATCAGCGATTATGCAAATTCAGAAAAGTAGGAACTAGTTGTTCTTGTTGCTCCTTTGACTGACGTGTTTCGGATTTTACCGTGATGGTGTTGTTGGTGTTTTTGTGGAACTGCAGTTCTGTGCATTGGGTTTTAGTTTTTAGTTTTAGTTTTAGCCTCATTTGCTGTATTTGTCGTATTATATCTGCTTAATATGATAAGATGTCTGCACTAGCGCCTCCAGCTGATTTCCCAGGAATGGGGAGTTGTGCTGTAAGGGCTGCTGGGTATGTGTGGCCGCAGGCTGCAGTGCTGATTGGTCTGCCTTCGCTCTCCCAGGTGTCCACGGCGGCGGCGGCTAACGTCTCTGGCGGCGGCGGCGGCTCCTCCGTCCCCGCCTCCAGCGGTCTGACGGGGTGGGCCGCGTTTGGCGCTAAGACGGCCGCCGCGGGTTCGACCGCCGCCGCCAAGCCGAGCTCGTTCCTTCAGAGCGGCGGGGGGAAGGCCGCCGCGTCCGCATCCGCGTCCTCCCAGAAACCCGCGGGGCTCTCCGGGCTGGCCGCCGCCAAGACGGGCCCGTCCGCTAAGGCCTCGGCGGGGGGCTCTGCTGGCGAGGCGTCCGGCCCGGTCCCCCTCAGGCCCCCGCCCCCCCTCACCCTGGGCAAGCCGGGCCTGAACCGGGCCTCCAGCGGCGACAGCGGCAGCAAGGCGGGCGTGTCCGGCGCCGGCGGCGGCCCGCCCAGCGGCAGCGGTAATGGCGGTTCGGGGGGAAACGGCGGCGGCGGCAGCAGCAGCAGCAGCAGCAGTAGCGGTGGCGGTAACAGTAACAATGGCACCAAGGCTGGTGGCGAGTCCTCCGCCGGAGGTAAGGGGGCAGGGCAGACTTCCCAGGAGTCTCAGCTCAGCGCTCTGAAGCGTCTGCAGATGGTGAAGAAGAAGGCCGCGCAGAGGAAGCTGAGGAAGTAGCGGCCGGCTAAACGAGCTAAAGGATACGGTGCCTTCTGGGATAGATTCGGGGGTGTGCTATCGAATATTTATATTTTATATGTTTTTTAAGTATCTAAAAAAACAACAAGAACCAACGTCAGGTTATATTTACTTGAATTACACTGAGAATCTGCTGCTGGCTCTTCTGGACTGGTTTAATGCTATGGCTAGAGCCACCATGTGACCTGCAGGGATTTAAACTTGTATTTCAGTGGTTGTCCTCCAGGGGTCCCCATAGGCACTCCAACAGCACAGTCAAGTGGCTAATAGGAGAACTGAGTTTCTGATTGAGACATGTATAAAAACAAAACGTTTATCTAATATGGGGAGAGGAAGGAAGGAAGGAGAACGTGGAGGGAGGTTTAAATGCTACAAAAGAGCGTGTTAAACCAGTTGATTACCCGGTTAACTCTGATTAACTAATCCGGTTAACTGATTTCTTGGGCCTGAATCGGTGACCGATCACTGAAAAAACCAAAAAGGGACGTTGTGAGTGCAGGCCTTTGCATTAGCCCAGCACTTAGACAGCTGATTATACTTCAAGTCTTAAGTAGTTCATTAGTTGAATCATGAATGATTTTTTTATTTAACTTTTTTTTGTGCACGTTAAACAACTACTCTCATTTTTAATGTGGGCATTTCCCACTGCTTCTGACAAAACCAATCATGTACAACCCTGCATAAGGGGACACAAAGTGGCCCTAGGAATGGCTCAGTTTATTAAATCTAACGATTACTGAATTCAGTAAAATAATAATAATTTAGTTAATTAATTGATTTTTTAATCAAGAGTTCACGCTAATGATAACAAGCCGTTGATCCATACTGTCAATCCATCCTGTCTAATATATAGTACTTTTTCAGGTTCGGGAAGTTCTGCAAATTACTTGGACGCAAATTGTGTGTCAGATCTTCTGTCATTTTTCAAGTGTGCCTTTCATGATGTATGTATAATGCTTTCGTAAGTTCCAAACTTATGTAAACCTGTGAATATCGCACTTTATTCCCAAACATTAAATGTTGGTGGTAACATCTTCCATCGAACCTGGTCTACAGATAATTGCATCACATCTTATGTGTGGTGGTTTAGCATTTGAGCATGCGTGTCCTTGTGTTAGTATTGAGTGTGTAGTACTTTATTTATACTCTCAAATATTCAAGTTATTTTTGTTTTATTTATCTATTACAAAATGCAATATTAGACAAAGGGAATCTGAGTAATCACGAAGCAAATTTTTACAATTATTAATTTCATTTACTTGAAATGAAAAAAAATTATAGAACACCCATATCACCCGTGAGAGAAAGTAGTTTCCTGGCTATGAAGTAGCGCCTGTAAAAGTTTAATTACCATTCACCACCACTAGGGTGCAGTAAGGCTCTTTTTTGAGCAAAGTTTTATTTATTTATCTTTTGTGTGCGTGTGAGGTGACGTGCTGACTCCATGACACATACACATATATTATGTACATAGAGCCTGACCGGTCACTTAAATGTGGAAACCTATTCCATCAGAAATGGTGATGAAAATATTATTTCTACTTGTAGATAGATTTTTTGAATGTGTCACTCCCTGTCACCCTATAAAGGTGTGTTTCCTACTTGGCATCCGGCTCAGGTATTAGAATATGGAGACAAAACAATGTACAGTATAGCATTCAGATCCGTCAAATAAATATAAAGTTTATTAAAAACACCCACATCTCAGCAATATCAGGAATGAAATAATAAACAGCTCTCAAATAAACTGCATTCAGTACATTGCAATACATACAGTATTTATACCCATCCGCAGTTTCCCCCCCTTTATGAAGCACACCACAAATCATGGGAACAAGGGAGACTTAAAAACAAAAGAAATCAGAGACAAACGCAGTAAGAAACGCGAAGCCTTTAGCATCTGCGCTAAACGCCAACGCGTTTCCGCTAGCTTAGTACAAGAGCTATGCAACCCCATGCGTAAGTCGAGCTCAGAAAGTCATTCAAGTAACGTTGACTGCACTCAAACCACTCCGAAGCGTTTTTCAAGTACGGCTATTGTCTGAACATCCACTATTTCCCAAAGATCCTTCCTTTTTATTTCCCCATCACAACCTGCTACTGATGCTGGGCCCAGTACATTGAAAATCACATTGCTTTACTGCACAAAACCCCAAAAACTTTTTACCAAAAATCAAAAACAAAGAAACAAACATAATAATAATAATAATAAAATTATAATAATGGTAATGATAAAAAAAATCTTACATTATTTCTATATGAATTAGGAGTGACATACACATACACACTGTATATACAGGTACATATGGTGGTTAAATTTCCTTTAGCAATGACATTCCTTGAGTATAGTCTAGGCCTACTGCCTGGTAAAATCCTTAGGTAGGATACTGGGGTGAAACAAGATGTTTATTTTTGTTTTTATTTGTGATTAAATCCATGGGTTGTGGGTACATTTGAAACTATAAAACACACGCCAATTGCAGGAATTTTAAACATAGCCATAGTAATAATTTATATTTCTGTGTCACTAATGCATGGTCATTCTGTACGTGCATGTACACATACAAACACACTGTGTTATCGTTTATTTCAAACACATCTACATTTGTCTTCAGGTGCCTTTAAAAAACATTTTTTTCAAAATGAAGTGCTGCAAGAAATTCATCATAAAAATGGTAAATGGGATGCCGTTGTATCAACCATCACCCCATTAGTTTTAACAACGAAAAAGCATATTATAAACATTTAGTGGTTATTATAAATATGCTCTGCTTTTACTATATACAGATACACAGTGTGCATCATATCTGTTCTGTTTTTCATTTTAGCTTTTTGTAAGAACCAAGCACACTGACATCAGTGCTAAAACTTTTCCCTTTCGTCAGTTCAGTGCATTCTGTGTGTTCAAATCATTTATTCAAAGCTATTAAACTATGAAATGGGCTTAACATATAATTTTTTAATATGTATTCAGGTGATTTTATGCCTTTTGTAAAAAAAAAAATTGTTGGTTTGAATTACAGTATATACAGTAAGTATATGGGATTCAAATGGCGAAATCCCTGAACAAAAGAAAATTGCAAAAATCAACAGAGGTTATGTTGGCATACACACAAAATATAGAAATATATTCTAAAATATGTAAAAGAGCTAACGTATCCCTGATTTTATTATAAAATTGAAGTGTGACATTCAAGTTATACTTCATTGCTCGAAAAAATAAGTGAATGATGTATTTCTTTTTAAGTTATGTTATTGTTTATTTTATTAATTTACGTATGTGTATATAGTATTTATGCTTTTTATAATAGTACTATTGCCAAACTAGATCTGAGGTATATAAAAAGAAGTAGAATGATCTTCCACTAATCTTGTCGTCGTCCATGAAGACTCTCACATTATGCATGTTTGTTGCAAATAGAGTAGCACCATTTGAAATAAAATCAGC
Source organism: Anguilla anguilla (assembly GCF_013347855.1). NCBI lineage: Eukaryota > Metazoa > Chordata > Actinopteri > Anguilliformes > Anguillidae > Anguilla > Anguilla anguilla. The sequence continues at coordinate 55,195,627 of NC_049207.1, read as the reverse complement.
TCAAACCAAAATAAAAAGTAATTGCTTTTTACAGTATTAAAATTAAGTGTTACGGCTGTAATTTAATTTACTGTACAAATATCACTTTTCTTTAGCTTGCTATTACCAGCTATTTAAAAACACCACAAAAAGTCAGCTGCCATTACACGAACATACTGCTAACCACATGTACTCTGTGTAGCACCCCTAGTAGAGAGTCTGTTTATGAATCTGTTTTTTGTATTTTATTTTATTTTATTTATTTTTTGATGGACTTGTTATGAATTTTTAAATAATTATACCAGTCCATCACAGACATTATACTGCCCCTGACAAATAGAAATTATCGTACAAACATGACAGGAGATTTATTTATTTTCTTTTTCATTCAGTGCAGCTTGATAGCTGCCTTTACAATGGCTTAATATTCACTGTATTTCATTACGTTAAAAAGATATACCTTAGGTTTTCTTTAGAAGCACCAAAACACGCTAGTGTAAAAATTCTGTTTGAAACCAGTAGTCTCACTGCAGTGAATATTTTTGTAAAATAAAGTTAATTTTAATAACACAGCCCATTAATGTTGCCAGATTAATGCTGGAAATAAATGTGAATGAATTATGGAATCTCAAATGTAGAAAAATAATAATAATAAAATCTGTTCGACGCTCGGTACACGAAGTGCACAAAAGCACTCGCACTACACGATACAAAACCCAGCACAGTTTGTTGATGATATCATTTCTTTTAGTATTTCTACATTTGCAGTGTGTAAAATGCCATTCTAAATAATTACCTCTGCATTAAAAAGTAACATATAAAGAGACGTTCATAGAATATAAAGGCATTTAAAACGAAATTTTATATTAAAGACACTTCAATTTAGCACCGTGAATTAAATAACCCATGAAGTCAGAGTATTACACCACCTACTAATTACCTATATATTAGATAAATCTATTCAATACAAAATTAAACCACCAAGCTGAAACTTTGTTTCCAGTAATGTACATCCTGATGTAGAGGACACGGAGCACCAGAAGATTAGAACAGTGTGTATCTCACAAGAGTAACAAAAATAAAAAATAAATAAATACTGCCTTAATTTCACACCAGTTAGTAAAGCTCAATTGTCTATGTGTAACTGATGGTACGGCTTCCAACCACAGTACAACTCAACCACAGTATTATCATAAGCTCATAAACTTTTTTTTTTGCATAGAGTCATATTTTGCTGTTGTCGGACTACCACTCCCTTTCAGGAAGAGCTTCTTGGAGATTGCGTCGACTGGCTGCGATAAGGTTTCACATAAATACAACGCCTCTAGTTGCAAATCGGGCTCCTGTGTGTTTGTTAGTATAAACCTGAACACCAAACCTAGACGTAGTGGTTGTAAGGCCCCGTTACCTTGGTGAAGGCGTAGGGAGACGTACTGACGTAGGTGTTTGTGGTGCAAGACGAGGACTTCGCCGCGAGTGTCTCAATAAAGCGCTTAAAAGGGAGCTCTGCGTTTTCCAGGAACTCCGGAGGTTCCCTCTTCGCCTTCTTGTTTTTGGTAGGGGTGCCCTCGGCACCGTGCTTCTCCATGTCCAGCTCTTTCTCCCTGGTTTTCTCCGCCATCTTGGCCTCCCACAGCGCCAGGCCGTGCTTGGCCTCGATCATGTTCTTGTGCTGGTAGAAGACCAGCGAGATGCGGGTGGGGTGGTTCCGGTCGGGGTTCTTCAGCGGGGTGGTGGCGTGGAGCTCCCGCTTGGCGCACTCGATGAGGATGGAGCCGTGGCTGGGGGCCACCGCCAACCCGCCGATCTCCGGATCCAGGAAGCTGTGCTCGTTGTCCGACCACACTTCCTCCTTTGGGTTGGGAGTCGGCGCATCCCCGGGTGGGTGGCACTCCTGTTTAATCGCGATCCCCTGGGTGTTCTCGCTTGGCGGCCCGTTTCCGGGCCGGATCAGGGTCGGGCACGGGACACCCATTGCCGGAGGCCCCTGGCCCATGCCGTTCGCATCGTGAAAATTCATCTCAGGTTTGATCTGAGTGTGAAAATGACGGTCTTTGTCCTGAAGGTACATCTGGGCGTTCTGGGAAAGATACGAGTTGGCGTATCCATTGTACTCGATGCTTTTGCTCGCTGGTGAATAGTCCACGGTTGGATGGGCCGAGGGTGGCCGGGGGACGGCCTCCAAAACCTGGCCGTCCGGCCCACTGTTAGGGCCGTAGGTTGAGTAGGGACCCATGGGTTGAACGTTGGGTCTCGTGTTGCAGTTGCTGTAGCCGTTCACGTGTAAACTGGGCTCATTGTACCGAGGCGGATAGTCGACTCTGTAATGCTGATGGGGATAGTACTGCTGATCTGTGCAAAGCTGTGGTCTCTGGTGGGGGTACACGTCCATCTGCTTTTGATTCGAAGCATAGTATGGGCGGAAGCCGTCCAAGGGAGCGCTTCCATTGCACTGATATCCTGGGTAAGAGGAATTTGGGTTTAGAGAGCCGTGGTAAGGGCTTACAGTATTTGACCCATTTAAGTAAGGGTTTGCATGTATGGTAGAGGGGTGAGGGCTCAAGGGTGCTGGTGACTGTGGGCACAGGTTTAAAGGGGAAGTGCTCGAAAATGGATTTGCCGGATTGGGGAACCTTGGATAGCTTTGCTGGGACAGGTGTGGGGAACCAGGGGTGGTGTTTGGGGGCCGCAGTTGCTGCTGTTGTGGATATGGTGTATTGAGAGGGTGTGGGGGGTGACCCATCTGTGCTGCTTCCGCATGAAGTTGGTCTGGGTGAGAACCTGTGGAAAGAGAGAACACGTGGGCCTTGGAATTAGAGTTCTGTGTGAAAAATACTGGCACTGAGTCTGCAGGTTTAGAACAGAATACATTTGGTGGATCACAAAAAAGCATATGCAGGAAGATAATTGCGACAGTTGTTTGGAATAGCAAAAAAATTGCTGTACCTGACACGTCCATGTTTGGGCCCGGTTTCTCCAAAGTGCTTTGTTTCGGAGTCGCTTGAGGGTTCTTCTCGGCCTTCGAGTTCGGGGTGTCCTTGTTTGCGCCCCCTCTTTTGGCCTCCAGGTTCCGCTGTCGGCACGACTTCGCCGGCTCGGCGAGCATGCGCACCTTCCGGCGGTAAGCGCTGAGCGCCTGGATGGCCCCGGACCTGATCTTCTCCTGCTGCCCTTCCACACTGCCCAACTCGTCCGTGGAAGAGATCTTGTATAAAGGCAGAACGTGGAGCTGCTCGTCCTCCGGGATCGTCCCAATTTCTCGATTGTCCTCTCTTGTTAGAGTGCAAACCTTGTAGAGGGACAAAAAAAAAAAAAAGTATTTTAGTGTACGCATACACATGCACACGTAGGCAAGAACATAAACATACACGCACATGTAACACACACACACACTCGAAAGTACACAAACACACTCAAAGTAGCAGAAGCATATTTCTGAAACTGTGAGTCTTGCATGAACATAGTACACTATGTTTCTTGTTTTCGTCTCTTCGCCAACACTTTTAAATAATATTCTACGTTGTACAAGACACACAGTTTCATCTATCAATGTGAATCAATGAAAGCACGCAATCAGACTTCAAAGCGTAACCACAAATGGCACATGAATGTGTTTCCTTGGTAATCTTTCCTTTAAAACCACTAAAAGCGAGGTAAAAGATGAAAGGTTTTTTCCTCTCTTGATCTCAAAAGTATGCTGAAAGTCTTTCACCGCAAACCTTTGCAGTGAATAGAAACAGCTCAATCGAATTCAAAGTTAAGGCCTGCCATTAAAACTGCTTCATAAACCATTCAAAAACACTGAAGCCAAAATGAAAATCAAATGCAGTAAGGTCAAGCCATCTATCAAGCAGTTTCCCAGTGATGCCGTTTGGTTCATATAAACAGCAACTTTATTATTTATTAATATTGCATTTATTAAATGCGTTTATAGACAAAGGAACCGCGGCACTTACCACAGTGCTGCCGCCCGGCATGTTATGGAGGTCTCTGTGGGCATGCGCGCAGAAGTCCAAACAGGCAGTGACCCCTGAGAACGGACGCCCTTCCTTCAGCCCCAACCGACAGTCCGGCGCTCTGTGTTCGTACTCCACCTGCCGAAAAAGGCGGGAAAACGGCGACTGTAGCGCATCCGCTTCACGCCGTTCATCGTCTCGATGCGGAGCGCGGCTCCGTTGGTTGTTCCACGATTAAGACGGGACTTTGAGAACAGCAAATAACGCTGTCTGCGCATTTATTCAGGATGATGCGCCGAACACAAAGTGTTTGCGATTGGAAGACGTACCTGGTTTGCATGAGCATCGGGTGCCATTTGCTTGTACTTCGGGCCCACCAAGGTGGCTAAATTCTGTAGATGTTGCTCCATTTTTTCCTCCTGAAAAACAAAATATTAGATCATTCAGGCCGTGACGTGTTTATGGTTGCAACTGTTCTCCAAAGTGAAATTTACGTAAAAAATATCAGTTGTTAAATTGTATAAAATACTTCTCGTTTAATATCTATACTCCCTAAATTACCCCCTAATTGTTAATTCACTGTTAAATTTTACTTCTGTCTTTTACTACCATCTGTGCATTCTCCTTTTTCTAACTATGTTAATGTGTGGCATATACAGTGCGCTGAATTGGGACGTTGTACCTCTTTATGATCATCCCCAAGGAGCCTAAATTTCCTGGGGACTTTACTCCTGGCAAACTTGCATCCATTGTAGTACATACTCCATGAGCACCCAAAGGAGAAGGAAGCACCACAGGTGTCTGGGTCTAGTCCTTGACAAGCACACGTTCTCCTGGGGGGGAAAAAGTGGAGTAGAAATATCCCATCTTGACAAAATGGCTTTATATTGAAGGCACCTGTTCTACACATTTCTGTTTTACAGAGTCCGGTGTTAGGCCTCGGAAACCTGCTTTAAGAAGACAAAGAAGGGTGTGTGGAGGCTGCTCATTCAAATGAGAGCACCAGGGTGCCTACTTTCCAAGTGTCCCGTAACTTCACAATTACACGCGCCAATTGCTTTTCGACAAAGCATCAAAAACAGAAGATACTGCATCTCTGGCAGATGGCTGATGGGATTGAGTGTGACATCACTGAAGCACATGTTAAAAAAATAGAGATACAAAGAACAAGAGCAACACGAAAAGGTCTTTAGAATCATTGATATCGTTATTGGCTGGGACTCAGGTGCACGTCATTCTCTTGTTCGTCCTAGCAGCAGAGTGGCAGAGATTAGCAGTTGGCAAACCCTTACTCTTCGTTGAAAGTGCGGTTGGTGAGGGTTAGGGTTCGGTACTTAAGCTGCATTGCTTCATATAATGCCTGTAATGTAATGTAATGTGAAGCAGAGGGGCAGAGACCCAGAGGAGTTGGCAGTTGGTTGGCGAGCCCTTACTCTTCGTTGAAAGCGCATCGGCGGTTGGTGAGGGCGCCGTGTCGCTGCAGCGTGCCAGCCAGGTCGGCGTAGAGCTGGTCTGCCACGGTGGCGGGGATGCCCTCCCAGACGATGATGACCACCACGATGGCGGCCGACTCACAGGTGTGCCCGGGTCGCTCCCGCACCAGCACCAGGACCTTCTCCTCCACGCTGGCCCGGCGCATCACCTGGTACAGCACGGAGAGAGAGGGTGAGAGGGGGAGAGACCGACAGACAGACAGCAAGAGAGACCGAGAGAAAGGGAGAGAGAGATTTTTTTTGCTGCTATCAACTATGTGTCAACAGAGTTATAACAAACACAGACCACACAGGCTTCGGTACAGCTAGGATGTTTGGAATGATAAGGAATGAGAAAATGCTGAAGATCTGATAAGCATATGGTGATCATGTTGTCTTTTTGTGAGTTGTGAGTGTCTCAAGCTTTGTGAAGTACTCTCTTGTTATCATTTCACTTGATAGATGCTGTCCATTTTGGCCAATTAGAAAAAAAATGCATAAACCTACACATTGTCATTGGTTGCATTGTGTTACATGCATGCCAGTCTTACCCATTTGGCAATCGGGCACCCTAGTGCACTCTTGCCCTCCTTTCCCGTGTACACAACCTTCTCAATCCTGATACAGCTGCCAGATTGACCAAACCTTGAAAAACAATAACAATAATACTTTATGAATTCCATTCCTATTGCATATCTGAAACTGCATGACTAAAGAAATGAAATGAAAATCATTTTACCTCTTTTCCATGAGCTCTCTGATTCCTGCAACACTGGGAGCAGCTCCCAGATGAGTGTAATATGGACCATCATCTTTTCCACTGATTTGGTCTGGTTAAAATAATAAAAAAAACACATTACAATCTAAAACACAGGTAAACCTGCACAGCTGTGAAAGCCTAATAGAACTTTTCTTTGTACTATATGTTATCTTAAGACTCTTGTTTATCAGGGACCGCTCTTTTCCAAACTGACAGGTCTCCTGATTACTGATCGTAATAACCCCCCAGTCTTACCAAAACAGTGACACGATGGAATCTCATATTGTGTTTTAGTAGGGGTGTCCAACAGGTTTTTGATTGGAGTGTCCAGCATTTTCAAGGGAGATTCCAGAAAGCTGTTGATGTTGGGTTCCATTTTCTTTGTCGGGGTGAGGTCTGAGGTAGCATTCGACTGCGTCGCAGCGCGAAAATCCTCACCGCCGAGGGTTGCGTTGGTCGACAGGACGGTCACCGGGCCCGAGGTCTCCACCTTGAATTTGTGGGGACTCTTTATGACCAGCGATTTTCTCTCGAACACAGGAGAGAGTTGATACCGTTTCAGCTGATGCTCCATGGTGGCGATGATGCTCTTGTGTTGAGCCTGCTCAAAGGTCATCTGCGGATGTTCCTGCTTTATCGCGGCCTGCGTTGCAGGGGTCGCCAGTTCCTTGTCCTGCCGAGGTTCGGTTCTCAAGCCACGCTCACACACGATAGCCTCTAGGATGTGCTTAAAGTCATTGAGGTTTTGCTGGTGCCCTTGTTTTTCCTGCTTCTGCAGCAGGTGCATTCGCAGAGCAGCGTGTTTCTGGTACTCTCTGTAGTTTTGGTGTTGAAGCTGCCCTTGTTGTAATTGTGCATGGGACATTTTTTGAAATTCCGATGCGGGGTACATCTGCACTGACGGCTGTTGGTTATGAGCACCTTGTGGAACCTGAGGTGGTCGATGCATTGGTGGTGTCTGTGGGAACTCTGTGTGATTCACTTGCGGTTGAGTTTGATGCTGATGTGAGTATTGCTTTTGGGTGACCGTGCTCTGTGAGTTCTGAAGCTGCGGAATCTTCACTGTTTTCATCTCACAATTTTCGCGGACTTCTGATTGGGTGTACGGAAACATAGCATCTTGCTTAGTTTGTACTTCAGGTAGTGTAGAGTTTAAAAACAGAGGAGATGTTCTGGCAGTTGGATTTAGTTGAGTCTGCTGTTGCATTTGGTGGTTTTGAGATCTGCAGTTGGATGAATTCAGCTCTGTTTCAAGCCCGATGTCCTCCTCCTCCAGCTTGACTCTGTTAAAAACCTGACAGTTCAGCTGTCTCTGGGAGGAATCTTGAAACTGATCGATAAGCTCTCCCATACTTTGGGAATTCTGAGATTGATCATGCAGGAGTGCACTGCCTACCATTCGGCCTTCAGATTGTGGGGTGGGCACTGGCTGCTGTCGCGAAAACCCAGACTCCTGAATCTGCTCAATGTCCTGGGCGCCTTCCAACAAATGCTGTTGCTGCATTTGCGTGTGGAACTGATTTTCGACCTGATGTTGAGGAATACCATACTGTTGGGAAAGAGGTTGTGATTTATTACTCTCTATAAGCTCTTTGTGTGGAGTAGGAATTTGGGGGGGTCCTGGATGTTGTTGTTGCCATTCTGGCCTACTTCTGTAGCCAATTTGACCCGGTGCCAGCTGAGGTTCGTACTGATTTTGCGTCTTTCTTTCCTGTTGCTGGAAGCTAGATTGATTGGATTCCTGGTTTTGAAATCCTTGCATGGGGCCCAGGTTCTGCATCTGGCCCGCACCCTGAACATCTGCCTGCTGTTCCCGCTGCGGCTGTGGCAGGCCCGTTTCTTGGGGAGGCTGGGAAGAATTCAGGTCAGTCCAGTTCACATCAGGATAAGGATCTGTTTGTTGTAACGTTTCCTCCACCTCCCCTTCAAAAGAAACATGTCCGTTTGTTTCGTTTTTGCCTTTTGCATGAGGTTCTGTTGAATGATTCTCAGGTTCTTGATTTGGAGCACCTTCGCTTAACCCTGGAGGGTTTGACACTGCTGGGTCAGGAGTGCCCTGTTGACTGTAGCTGTTGGGTGAGCCCATCAGTTGGGTTTCTGGCTGAACATCAACCTGCACCTTCTCTGGACTCATCTGGGGGTTCAGTTTTGGACTGAGGACCTGTGAAGGGTAACTAAGGTCTGTATCCTTATTTTCCACCACTGCTGCTATATTATCATTAATAAGATGAGTAAGTCCTTCACTTTCCTTTGGCTGAAGGGGACTTCTAGGACAGGAGTTTTGACCTGGCTGCTCATCTGAGTGGTGGTTCTTTGAAGACCCCTCAGGGCTGCTTTGACCATTTTCACTATCTGTAGGCCTCACCGGTTGTGGCTCCTCATCAGCATTTGGGCACGGGTCCTGTGATGCCAGGGCATCTTCGAGAGGGAACCTCTGGCCATGCGGCTCTTCCTCATCTGTAGCCAATGAGGCACAGCCATCACCACTGTGTACTTCCGAGGATGTTCTCTCTTGCTCCCTGGATAATGAGTTTGGGGATGAAATTGGCAAACCTGAGCTCCGTGCTGGGGAATCCGTGGTCTCTTCAGGCGTGTCATTTGAAACTGGGCTCTCAGATGAATCGTCTTTAGATGTGTTCCGTGAAGCAACCGATATGTGGTCTGGGTAACACTGAGGCAGTTTTTTCTCTAAGAGGTCACTGTGCATGTCTTCCATGGAAGGCGAGTTCACTATAGCACCATTAGTAAAGGCTTGCTTCTTGTTCCTCGGAAGCGAATAAAGGTCCTCATCAGAGAAGCCGCGCTCGTTATTATCCAGTTTCTGCTCCTGCGAGCCGTCGCGCTCCTCTTCTGAAGGCTTCGGAAGGTCCGGAGGGCAGTCCAGCTCACTCGCCGTGCAGTCGGACTTTGCTGCCTCCCTGGAAGGAGTCACGCTGTCATCCTGTCCATTTAACTCCGCGTCCAACCTGAGTTTTTTTGACGGGTGAAATTCCAGCAGCGACGGCTCGCTGAGCGCATGCTTCACCCCCCCGTTTCTCTGGTGGGGGCTTTGATCCAGCAGGTCCTGCGTTCTGATGGGGCTGGAACACTTCTTCCCAAGGCTCCTCCTTGGGTTGACCCCCTCATTGGGTTTGAAGTGGTTCCAGCTCGCATCCCCATTGGTCTGCTGAGGGAGCGCCTCCTCCGGTGATTGGTTTCCATTCTGGACCGCGGCGATCGGGTCTTCCATCCGGGGAACGGCATTGGGTGGTGCCGGTGTCAGTCTTTCTTCTGCCTCATGACCGGCCTTTTCTGTTTCCATCTGGCCAGCGTTGAGTCCATCCACAAGGCTGCCCTCCGTGAGTCCTGGAAAAAACAAACCCCATTAGTGCATTAGTGACTGTGTATAAACAAAGCAAGAAAAGACTGAAAAGCTTCAGCTCAGATGCAATGCCGGCCAAATCTGAGCAACTGCCGTCCTTCTTGCTTAACATGAGTGGCATTTGCACTTGGCATTTGTTCATCAGGATACATACTAGTGGCTTCATCATTTATATAATGGTAAATAGGGAAAGGTAATGTTCAATAAAAATACAAGGAACACGTGGGCCTACACTATTTGGATATGATTTATTAGGACCTTTATGAATCATTGATGGTCCAGGAAAAAGAAAAGCTTTTCTCCTCTGTACTGAAACAACAATTTTGAAATTCCCAGGTATGCCATTAAACTCAGACGATCACATTCCTTGGATGGTATAGAATGAAGACTTGTAATTCCACTGTTCAGTCAGGTTTTTCAATCAACAGTGCATGCTGCAAATGCTTCTTCCCTGAAGACTGGAGTCTCCTGAAAATTGAATTAAATTTCCAGAAGTATAAGGCTCTGTTCTTTTGTGGGACACTAGTATTGATGTACATCTTTAGATTAATCAAAATCAATTTCTGCCTTTTCACTTTTTAAAAATAACTAAAACGTTGTTATTAGAAGAGGTGAAACTGGTAGAAAAAAAGAACCAACAATTAAATAGCGTTTCTCTTAATCATCAGTCTTGGTTATGCATAAATTTTCCCCATCTATCCACTTAAGACAGCTTGTGTGTGTGTGTGTGTGTGTGTGTGTGTGCGTGTGTGTGCGTGCGTGTGTGTGTGTGTGTCATTGGCACGTTGTGACCGTTCTGTGAAGGGTGCAACCTTAGGCAAAATATGATTCATTAGAGGGATCGAATGCAGTGTGCGAAAGGGCTATGCATACAGGGTCAGCTGTTACGCCAGAGTGTTCATGACCTTTCACCCCAAAGAATTTCTCTGCTACACAGGGCCCAGTCAGGGGCTTCCTGTGTTTTGTCAGAAGTCACAGGAGCAGTCTTTATGCATTGGGTTTGCTGGCACGCGGTTGTTTACATTTTACAGAGGACAGTACACACACACAGTGACCAGGTGAAGGTTTCATTGTTCTCTTCCTATGTTTAAATTGACACATTTAAACAACTGTGTAAATGATCTGCAATATAGTTTTTTTTTTTCAACAGATATAAACGGTGCAACCTTTTGCATTCAGAATCTAGATACTGGGTGAAAAGCAAAAGCTACAAAATCAGAAGAACATTTGACCACAAGTTCTTCTCCTGTGGAAGTGTTTTTGAAATACTTTTTAAAATTCTGTTCTCTTTTTTAAAAAAAAATTGATAATCCATCAAAAACATATCAAAGTCAACAAATGGATATTGTCTGTCCAACATCAACATGCAACCAAGCACAGTTCTTACTTGGATTTTTATACCTAACAGGTACATTAGAAGCTTGAAAAGGACCGGGCAAAACAATGAGTGTGTTTCTTTTAATGTAAAACAGTAATTCAGCTGTCATCAGAACTGACAATCACATCTGGAATTAATTTCGCCTGCTCGTGATCTCAAGAGAGGTGCTGTCACTTTCTGACAAGGATTTTTTTCCCCATCCTTAGAAGATTTATGTTAAACCAAAGAAAAGGGGAAGATTACTCACAAAAGAATTATTCAATTATTCCCACTCCCCCTGTAAATATTGAAAAAATGAGAAACGGATTTATTGAACAGAATGAAAAAACCACTGAAAGATCGGTGATCTTTTTTTTCCATCTACATTAAAATGAACTTTAGTGGAAAAGCACACAGTGGAGTTGTGGTTAAGGCCAATACACATTACAGTTGCACCAACATATGTGATGTGAATCATATTCCATATGTTTGACTGGGGATAAAAAAGAGCAAGGCTGCATTAAGTTAAAGAAGAAACCGAGTGAGACTTCCTCCTGATTTACTGTAGTCAGACATTGGCACACAGAGGACTGGGCTGTGCGCATGCTTCAAACCAGCCTGCGTCTTCAGGGACAGATTCAGAGACAGGCCAAGATTCAATCAACATTTATCCTTAACTTTGAACGCAATCACATATAACCGTTATTTTATTTTATTTTATTTTATTTTTTCTGTCTTTACAAGCACAGTTCAGAGATGCCGGCCATCAATAAACTTAATTGCCGAACTGATTGAGAATGGGGTGAAAAAAAGGTTTCAAAATTTTTTAGAAACCTTTACTTGATTTAAAATTAAATATAGTTATATTTCTCATAATTTCTCACCCACCCTACCCCCCAACTGACAAAGTATAATTGTCTTCTTAGCCTGGTTTTTAAAAAAACAGTCCAGCCTTTTGGCCGTTTGACTAAATCTTATCAGTCTGTCACAGAGTGCCTTCATTTAAAAGGAATGTCTGTCGTTTAGCTGCCGACTGACTGATACCAGCTCCGATCCACTCCCCTGCAGCGGGCCGTTCCGGGGTTTACCAAACACCGTGCGGCACTGTGCAGTTGGGAACGCCCACTCTGGGGGAAGGAAAAAAATAAAAAAAAGGTCTTTGAGACCGACAGATAACACAGCCAGGGATTCTTTCTGTCTGGTTAGCCCGCTGCACATACGTTCCCTGTGTCGGCTGTGAAGCAACAGCAACTCGTCGCCTGTGTATTGTGTATGCTCACTGTGAACGGCAGTTGACCCCATTCTTAAAGAGCTTTGCTTTTCTGTTCTGATATTGAGGTGATGGACATGAATCTAAATTCATTTGAATTTCATCATCCTGTCCACCCTAGCCCTAGTTGTTTTTTTAGTGGCAGCCATAATTTTAATATTGTATATTATTTCCATAATTGGCTGTTGATAAAAAGTTGTTTCTCTGAGGAAGGGAATGAGTGGAATTCAAACATGCTGCTGTATTTGAACGCATCGCCATAAAACCTTTGCGTGAAAGCAAAGAGACTGATAGCTTGCCAGCTGAATTCACTAGAAAGTGAAGAAAGTAAAGGTTATAAAAGTACACCTGAGGTTCAAACTGGGACATTGAACCCACCAAGGCCCACATGCAGTGTGCGTAAAAGTGAAGGGGAAAGTTCATAAATCAGACAAGCTACAGTACTTCCTTTTTTTTTTTTTTTTGGGCCATACTGACTAAAATAGGGCGTTACAATAATCATCTATTCATTTCTCTTTCTTGGCTGTAAAGCGCAAATGTGTTCCTGTTTGAAATTCTACCAAATTCGACTTCTTATAAGCCGATTGGTCATTTTGATATATTCACCATAAATAGTCCAACATGCAAGACTGCTGTGTGACATTTGTCTTTTGCAAATGTGATGTTGAAACTTTGAGGACATGTACCAGTGTTGGATTACAAGGCTTGATTTGAGCCATGAAAGAGCAGCTGGTCAACAGTGATGCATGCTCTTAAAATGGTAGAGGCAGTTGTTGTGCACTGAAGAATACTAATCTTGAAAACCAGATAAACCAGGATGAAAAGCTTTGGCAACATTCATGCACAGTAATGCCTTAATGCACATATTTTTTTGTATGATTAGCCAGTAATCATCAAACACTCATGTGAGTTGGCTCCATTTTAAATGAAGGATGAGACCGGTTAATGTCTTCCAAGAATAGATCAATGCCCAGGCTCAGAAGCTCCATAAATCAGTGGTTCGCATTAAAGCGCAGCAATCGATTGTGCTTCCATTTCCACACAGTAAAAGGGAATCAGGGCCAGCGAGGGACTACAGTGCATCTGAGCCAGTGGTTTATGAGGCATCTTTGCATTTTTTTGTGGAGGATCTTTGCATTTTTTTGTGGTGGATCTTTGCATTTTTGCAAGGCATCTTTGCAAGGCAAAGACGTGGATTGTGATTGCAAGCACAGTTTTGACAGGAAGCCCGTACCTTCCTTATAGTTGTTGACAGTTACATTTACGACCATCCAGTAGTTCCAGCGAACGAGAAGTGGCAAGGGCCTGTGGGCCAGTAAAGTACGACATCACTTCCTTAGCAACAGCTTGACAACCCCCAGTCCTTGCGTTTTTTTATTTGTTTTCTGCAACACTAATGCTTTACATTCTTACAATCACTTGTATAGTGCTATAGTGCTGGAAAAAATGATAACTGTAGGAATGTATGCAATACATTTTTTTTAAGTGTTCTACAATTAATGAAATAACGGGACAGCGATGTGAAATTGATCACTATTGAATGCCAATTCTGCAGGCTCAACTCTGATTGTGTTCTGTCACGTGTGGGCATCACACAGCAACATGGAGCAGAACATCTAGACAGCATGTACTGCAAGTAAAATTGCACAGAGAGGATGACAGGGAAACATTGAGATCAGTACACGATTATTATTTGTGTAATTGTGCAGCAATGCACAGCATTGGCCATATCCCTGGAGAGCAGTGAGCTGTCACTCTCAAAGCACTCCAGCGTTGCTGGCGACAATAGCATTTTACTGAAAAATACATTATGGCTTGTTTTATCATCTCAAAATAATATCCTCAAAGCATCCTTTATGTAGAGGTTCATTTCTGAAATGTGTAGCTCAGCAATAATTTATAATATAATGTCCTTTTTTGCATGCATAGCCTGAATGATCTAAACACATCTCCTTGAAGTGGCCACATACTGTCAAAATATCAATTTCTGTTTCACACATCAAGTCTTTTGAACAGATGTATTCATAAAAGAAAAAATATATAGGCCATATCCCTGAATGTTCACACACACCCCACACACGTAGTTTTGTTATAAAAGGCTATTATGTCAGAATCTGTCTTGCACCTTGCGTCTAAATAAGGATCATGGGCGAAAATAATCATGTGGGTTATCTAGTTTCCGCTGGACATTGCTGTACTTTTTCTTCACCTGACGTCATGCAGCCTTTTTAAACATCACATGACCCCCAAAGCATAGCTGGCGAGAATTCCTTTTGCAATTATTACGGAGTGCTTTCTCGTCCGCAGACATACTGTGCTTGTTCATTTCTTCGGTGGACAAATATCACAGGGTCATATGATATTATTATGGGATCAGATTTCTGGGTCAGTGTTTTATTTAAATGCCGTAGTAATGATAATAGCAATGCTTGAGAATCTTCCGCAAGCAGGAGATTTCTCATTGACATGCATAGCGAGACTCGGGACCGTGACATAACTTCGCTGCTGGGGCTGACACGCCCCAAACCCAAACTATTTCCAGTTAGTCAAGTCACATGGAATCATGCACACCTTGCAATTTTTTTGCAGGTTATATGCGTATCTCTGGGATGAAACAGACAGCTGTGGTTTTTTTTTTTTCCTTCTTTTTTCTGTTGTTTACATTCATCCCCTCCCTTCCCTTGGCTCTTCGCTCACACAACCCGTTGAGCAGGCATTCCTTCACGCAAACAGCACACCTACGCACGGTTCCTACCCACGAGAGCTTCACACACTTTCAAACAAGCTCCCACACTTCAAAACACCGTGTCACACACTCACAATTCCATTAATAAATGCAAACTCCCTGTGTAAAGGACATAAACGCTTTGAGCCACGTAACACTTTTTTGTGTTATTATTCATTATTTGCAGGAATTCTGCACGCATTTTTGATGTTATCCCATCAACTTTTAAAGTTTCTGTCGAATGTTTAACAAGCATATTTGAAATTCTCTGAGAATAGAGAATCTCTGCAAAGGGACTTGCATTGCTTGCCAAATTTTCCAGTGAAGAGATCTAGAAAATAATTCCCTTAACATCAATTTTTAGCTGTTGTTTTCATTCTAATCCTGAGACTTATTTACTTGGAAAAGCATGTTGAATGTGTATTGGCAGGTCACATTGCTCCCTGAGTCAACAGAGAACGCCTGAAGCTAATCAATCCCCAGACAATGCTATAAAATGGATTACCCTGTGCATTGCCTCTGCCGACCTCATTGAACTGACCTAGAAATGGCAAACCTGGACCATGTGACCCAGGGAAACCCATGTGACCCAGGAAAACCCAAGCGCGCTGCTGGAAAACAGACAAATCAATGCTCCCGTGAAGCAAAAAAGCCTGTCATGAAGTTATAATGGCAAGGAGCTCCAACACAAAAGCAGAGCTTGGCATGTCTTTGCTTTGCAGAGAGGACTACAACGCATACAGAGAGGTCATAATTAAGAAGCAAGTCTGCAGTAGCACACACATTCCTCCAATAAGCATTCTACTTGGTATCTCACTGTTCTTCCTTCCCTCCCCCCCCCCCCCCCCCTCAGGTCAATACATCTGACCGGGTTTTGATGCACTGCACACCAAGCAAGGTTAATTTCTTTCAGCGGGGACGGTAACCATGGCGACCACCTGATTCCTGCGCGGAGCCATCTGCTCCAAACATCGCCCGGGGAGAAGCAGGTATGGCCGCCTTGGGCGTCTATCCAGCGCATTAACTCCACTGCTGTGGGATCACAGGGCCATTGTAAGTGCTTATTATAGTCTCACTCTGTTTAGACTGCACGATAAACTGTATTTAAAAAAATATTGGTGAATGTGTGTGGATAATCTGTGTGGTATATATGAGCCTGAACAATCGCTAGCTGTGACAGTTCCACATTTTACCAGTAATCTTTATACTGTATTTCGGCGTATGATTTGCGTCTCTCTTGAGGGTAAAATGGAGGAGGCCATCAGAGCTCTCCCCTGCTCATGTGGTGTATATGCTGTGTCCTGTGAGTTATGTTCTGAAAGAATTTGCTTCTTTCATTGCCGATATGCTGTCAGTGTTCTGGCCATCCATCCAACAAAGGAAAATGATTTCTGCAAAGTAAGTATTTGTTCAGCTGTATCGCCACTGAGGCAATTCAAACCAAACCTTTGAATCTTCAAACCTTTATGCTGCAGGCCCAGTTCCCCAACCATTAATCGCAAACGCCAAGGTAGGCCAAGGAATCGATGTGTTTCACTACTGACTACTTGTTTGATTATTTTAATGAGGAAATCTAGAGAGAAACACTCCAAAATAGTTTGTTTATGTAGGCCAGGCTATTTCGAACGAGGCCTTTCGAATTCTCCCGCCTGCCGCTAAGAGTGAGAGTCTGGTTCCGTAAAAAGAATCCACCGGGTTTCGTCTCGTTTCGGTTTACTGGGACCGCCTCGTCCAAAGTCACGGCAATCTCTCTCTCTCTCTCGGCCGCTCGCTCTCTTTTCCTCACTCGCGCTCTCGCTCTCTCTCCGCTGGCGGTAATAGCGGCGGTGATATTCAAATAGCGGGCGGTGCGCGGCGCGCGGCGTGAGGGACGGCGCCTCGTTCGGGCCCGTTACGCAAGCGGCCCGGCGGATCGCCGGGGACGCCGCTGTTTGTAAACAGAGCGGCCATGTGAGCGTGCGCACGTGGCCCGGGTTCTTCAGCGTGACCTCACGGGCTCGCGCCGGAGGTGAACGCTGACGTAACGTCTGCACCTCCGCCCCTCCCCGCCGAAAAACCTGGCCCCGGCCCCCGGCCCCGGCGACGCTTATCACCGAAACGCCTCCTTCGCTAGCGGAGCGCGTTTTAAAACACTGGCGGGAAAACAGACTCACAAAAATAAATAAATAACGGCTGCCGTTTTCGTTTGAATGCCTCGGCTGCCATTTCTCTGAGTGGGATTTTTTGGCGCACTCTCACTGTAATCAGTGGGCTGTGGGTGTGATGTCACTCAACGACTAAATACAGAGGTACAGTTCACAAATCCAACGCACAGGACAATTGCACACAGGCTACTGAACTTACTCATTGCATACAGATAGTTTTCATTCCCAGAGATACTTTTTTTACACACACACACAATATTTCTATACCTATTCTCTGAATGTTGAGAGATGTGATCAGATTTCAATGCTGTCTGGTTCAATAGGCTTGTCCTATGAAAGCTGTGTTGATGTTATCAAACGATGGGCATTGCTTAACCATGTAGGTCAGTTTACAAACACATTCTATCAAGTTCATTTTCAGAGTGGCCTTGGTTGCACGTGTCAGAGGTTCAACCAGTACGCACTCACAGACAGACTGTCTAAAGGGATGCCACTGCAAAAGAGTCTGTCTTAACAAGCGGTTTAGTCGGGTATTAGTCTTTTTCCTCTCAAAATATGAGCTTGTTGGCAAATGAGTCAAACTGTCTCACCTCACTGGCAATATTTTTGTCACATTTAGCAAGTAATAAAAGTAAAAGTAATAAAAATAAGATTCTAAGCCATAATATAAGGCTAAAACGTTTAAGGCTGGTTTATGTATCTCTGGTTTTTGCAATGCCTGCGCTTTGGAGTTACACTGTTTTGGAGCCCTTGGCAACTCCCCAGCATCGTCCCGCAGCGGCAGATGCATCTCAGAGCCAAAAGCGGGGGGAGGACCACACACTTATGAAAAACATATGCTGCTTTTTTTAATGCTCATATCAGAGTCAACAACATATTTTAGTTACTGTACATGCACAGTCGGTTCACGTAGGGCGTGTTTTTAGTGTCGTGCTGTTACCAGGACTGCAATGACTGCGTTCTACTCTCTGCAGTTTGTTTCCTTATGTATGAACAGATGTGTATCCAGCAGACCGGCTTGTCAATTCTGGCGAATGTGAATATAAATAACATCATTTTATAATTAAGGTATATCGAGTAAAATAAAAACCTGGCTCTAATTTCAGTAGTCGAAAATGAATTTTTAATTATTTATGAGTTAAGTGATATTTAAAGGCAATTATAATTCTTAAGAACTGCAGGGAAAAAAACTAACCAAATGCACAAGTGACAACTATCTTTTCAAATCAAGAAGATCATTTTTGGCCAATACTAATTTGATTACTATGGCTATTTCCGTGTTGTGCACAAAAGAACGACACACAAGACAGAGCAATTCGCAGCCCTCTTGATCACAATGAAAGCCATAAAAAATAAACAATAATAAAAATATTTTATAATTTCTCATCATTTATTCACTAAAAATATTTATTGCGATCATTGCATGAATCAGATATCTTACGTTTAACTGTACAGTATTTTGTAACTGATACATTTCAAATGCATCGGCATCAGCAAATTATGACAATAGTACCTCACCATCCCCCATGATCATTGCCTTCTGTTAGACATGGAAAACAGGGCAACAGATTATCACACAAACAACAGCAGCACAGCCCTGTTTAATATTTCCCTGAAAGTCGTCCATTAACAGTTTGGCATGCGGATCCCTCGCCTTTACATATTACTCCAGATCACTTTCAACAGTTTATGACCACGAGCGCGAAAGCATAACCAACCTTCCCTCGAACAGGGTTATGAAAAAAAATATATATAGTACTGTCGAGAGTATATGTGATAGCGTTTTATTATTAATTAATTTATTTATTTATTTGGACTAGCTATTATCTTTTGTCTGTTTAACAAATCAACACAGTGGTCTAACTTAACGGAAAATCTTCACGTTTATTTTAATTTTGTATTTTATTTTTTCCCAGAAGCGTGCCCTAAATGCCTGATTAATGGCACGGGGGGAGGATTAGGTTCAGTTTCATCTGAAGCCGTGACCTTGTGGTCCTCGTGCCACGGTAGTAGTTATTTTCCCTTCTGCGACCGCGGTCGCCTTTGTGTCTGTTTGTCATTCGCCGGCGAGCGCGACTGAGGCTAAAAACTCCGGGGACGCACGCGACCGAGAGCGACGGCTTTCTCCGGCAGAGCGCTGCCGCCGACTCAACACCCGTCACGCAAAGACTGTCAACAACACGCTCTGCTAGTAGACTACAGTTCATCGGGTCCACCCTTTTTTAAAATCCACTCTTACTACACCACTAATCGACAACACCAGCACACCGCTCTCATTAGGAAAAAAATACATTATAAATCTCAGGGAAAAACGCACTGAACAAAACTATGTGGGAAGAAAGAGAGAAAAAATCAACCAATGTGCAGAAAAAGTCATAGAAGAGGGAATTAATTACAAATAAAAACATTTCTTCCACTCAGCAGATAATGTCTCATCAAATATGTATGTCAAACAGCCTAGTCAAGACGCTGCATTTACTTAAATAGCCACAAATTCATTTTTCAGCTGGAAACTACAATGCTTCACCAACAACCATAACACTGGGTAATGCTTCAGAAAGAGTGCCTTTAAGCCATTTAAAAGTCACCATTTTTTCTTAAACAGCTGAAACCAGAAGAAGACTGAGCTGGGGCATTGGGTTTGTTTGCCTTTTAAACTACAAAAAAAAAAAATGTCAGCCATGTTGTATAAGCTTTAATATCCCCTGCTTATTATGGTAGCATTTTACTGGGTGCATTAGCATGTCCAGCCTAAGCTTGTCAGTCAAAATAACGACAGGAAAAAAGGGTGACGGAAGAGAAAAAAGAAAGAATAAAAGCAGGAGCGGCTCTCACCTCTTTTTTCTGTCCCTCCACTTTGCAGAATTCCAGAAAAGCCGTCCGGGGTCTGCTCTTTAACAAATCCTAAAGGGCAGCCATCTTGCTTCCTTCTGTTCCTCTGCGAAACAGACAATCCTCCACATCAATATTCATGGAGCGGGCTTGACGTCTGCTCCCCCTCTCTCTCCCCCTCTCTCTCATCACCGGGAGGAGAAGCCTGGTGTCGCTGTCGGGCTCTCCCGGGGTAAACACGCAGCTCCCGGCTCGCAGAGGCAGGCACAGGCAGCGGCCGGTGGAGCCTATTTGTGTCCAGCCTGCCTGCTCTTTTTTTGGGGTGAGTTCAAGTGATCGTAAATCACTTTCCTACTCAGCCCTGGCCACACAAAGGGCAGGTTTTTTTTTTCTCTTTTCTTTTCTTTTTTTTGCACTGCACAATGGTGAGCGCTATGATGGCTGCCCGGAAGCACCGGAGCGGATTTCGCTGGGCCTGGCTCGGCTGCTGCCGGTGTTGAGACCCCCTTGCTCCAGGCACCCGGTGAAGACGAGCTGGTTTATCTCACAGCACAGACGCGCACGCCTGGCCAGAAGGACAGACCAAACCCCGAGAACAGAAACCCTGCAGCGCCTCTCTGCTCTCTGCTTCTCCTTTTCCTCTCAGACTTCCTCCTCGGTCCTCTTCCTTGTTCTGCCTCCTGTGCAAGTGCTCAGACTCAGCGCGGTTGCTTTACTCCGATTCCTTTTAACAACCTTCCCTTCTTCCATCACTCCATCACAGCTGCGTGCAGTCTGAGGCGTCCCTGCCCACCCCCCGGCTTCATTTCGGGGCTGTAGCCCGGGTCTTTACGTTAGAGACAGCGGCCCCAGACAGACAGCTCCCCTCCTCGGTCTCCTCCTCGGTCTGCCTCCTGTTTACGGGGCCTCACGTGGGTGGGGGGGGGGGGGGGGGGGGCTGGGGGAGGGAGGGGTTTAAAGACTCAGCACTCGTCTGCAGATACACGCAGACCCGTCTACACCCACAGCACTTCAACCATAGTGCTGCAGGTCCTTTAAAAACATGCCCCCATATTGCCAAATATGAATTCAAATAATGTTACATTTTCCCCAATGCAAATAGGTCCTACAACCTCTGTAATTTGTTTGTATCTATTAAAATATCTCTTTCTTTCTTTCTTTTTTTACGGACTGCATTTTACACATCTGTCCTGATATAGAAAAAAATCTATAAATGCCTCTCATGAATCAATGTGGCGAGTTTATAGAATCACGGGACAGCCATAAATGCATGATTGAGATTCAAGACAGCCCTGTGTAATTGGTTTATACGATTCTTCTGCATACATGGCACAAATTTAAAGGTTCTTTAATGATAAATTAGGAAGTCAGAACATGTTACTGCTAATGCGTTTATTTACACATCCAGGCCAAACTATGTATACGCATTCATCATTCAGCTTTTCAGATATTATTCGTTTAGTCCTGGATGAACACTTTTGGCACACCATTTTGTTTCTTGCGTGGTCTGAATCTCTCACCGCTCCTATACTGAAGTAACAGGTGGCTCTTGTCTGAAAATAATCTGTTTTTGGCGCTGGTCCAGTTTTCGAGGAGCGACACACAACCCCCCCCCCCACTCTACCCCCCCTGACTTTTCACCGGCCCGAGTGCCCACAGTGCTGACATTTGTTGACTCACGCTCGAGGCACAAAACAAGATTTGTTTTTACGCGGCAGGGGGAGGGGCGTAGAAAGCCGAGTAGGCGCCCCGCTCAGATATCTGTGTCCACTTTGTGTCGCAAGTCTACGGTCTTTCCATTCACCGCACGCAGAAGCTGTTCTAGCACGGGGGAGGCTCACAAAATGTCACTTTCTCTTTACCCTTCCTGACGTAGTCAAAGTTCTTCCTCTGGCTTTGACAGTGTCACTTTGCTAACATTCCACATTCCAGCCATATGAATATATTTAGCACATACATTTCCCCATAGTTCTGTTTAGTTTATTTTATTTCATTTGATTCACTGGATATTTATATAGTTTAGTTTTGTCGGCTACAATACTTTCCCTACAATTTATTTGCAGTGGCTATGTCAAATTAAACTAGGGCCTAGGGATTCATGCTGATATATCTGTATATCACATCAGTAGTAAACATAAAAGCTGCAAACGCTGTCCTACATTGCAGAGAACCAGGCTGGCCCAGTGCAGCGGCTGCAGTGCCTGCCATCGATAGGAAGTCAGTTGAACGGGCGACTGTGTAAACGTTGGTGCCTTATTTCTTTGAATTAGGTGGCTGCACTTAGACCCAGCATCCGGCAACGGGCCAACTTTGCCTGATTTACGATGTTTGAAATAGCACATGTGCACATTTTCATGAAGGCACTCCGTGCCAACAGTAACACTCAATACAAGATGGAGCAGTGGAGTGGGTTTTTTTCCCCCAGTTTAAACGGAGCAGTGGAGTGGGTTTTTTTCCCCCAGTTTAAACAGAACAATGGCGTATCTGCCCTATACTATAGTGCCGTTTGAAACAGGCAGTGAGTGATTTGAAACATGATGATGACTTCGCCATAACACTAAGTCTGTTTTAGCATTTATGATTGATATTTCAACTGGATTTAAGGCAAAAACATAAGAAGAACAGAATGTGGGGCTAGCAGTGGTTGCTGTGGCATCACAGAGAATTACAAACAGAGGTTGTTTTTGTTTTTTGTAAACTTCACAAAGCTTATCAATGGTATCCTTTGGTAACCTTTGACCTTTTATAGAGCACACTGCATGCTGTGCGGAATGCATGAGGGCTGCATCATAGGCAGCATTTGTTGGATGACATGAGCACCTCAGCTTTGAACACCACCAACCGACGCCTGGTGGAAAATGTCAAGGGCAATACCTGGAAATACAAGCTAGGAAATACTGGCAAACAAAACAAATGTCAACAAGACGCAGCAAGAAAGCTGGAATACAGCTGATGACATCACATGTCACAGGCTAGTCAGTCGTGATTGTAGAGTGAGATTTCATGGGGCATTAATTAGTGAATCTTCACTGAGATGCCAACTGACTTGGCATCTGAACCGAAGATATTGCTCTCCTCTATGAACCAATGAAAACCAGTGAGTGGCTGTTAGCATAAGTTGCTCCTCCCATTTTTTTGGTTTAATTAAAAACCTTATTCTCCCACCCCCTGCTATTGACCCTATAAAGGTTCACCGATCTATTCCACACATTGATTTCTCTCAACCGGACATGATTGTCTGCTGTGATTATTCTGGGAGATGTCAGGCTAGCGATCAATAAATTACCCGTAAGGTCGGCTCACTGCTGGCATTGGAAGACTATCAAGGGCTGGCAGCAGCATTTCCACGTTTATAGTGCTCTCTTCTGGGATCCCATATAGGTCAGGAGACATGCCTATGGTGCATCAAAATCAATGTTTTGGATGCATTTTAAGTGTGGTTCCTGATGCAAAGCAATGACCATCACAAGATCACATCTTCAGTTTTTACACTGTGGACTTTCACCATTATTGTCATAATAACACCGGCTCTGGTGGGGTTTGTGTTATTTTCCCAGTGCCCTCTTGTTTAGGGCATCATTAGCTGAGCTGAAGGGTTTTTGGCAGACTTGCAGCGCTCAGGTGTGCATTCAGGTGTGCGGAAAATGAATGGTACAGAAAGTAATTTAGAATTTGACCCATTTCTTTGGCGACTGGTGCTACAGGCTAAACAAAGAGCTGCATCACCTGTATAGACAAGGCATAAGGTTGAGAAACATACTGCAAGACTGAAAAATGTACCTGAACCTGTAAATGAACCTGGTTATGCAGATGAAAGCATGCATGGCATTGTGCTCCTTTTTCAAAGTACATTTTATACATTCCATCCGCGTCTGCTTTAGACGCATTCTTCATTTCACAGACCGCGCTTCGAAGCATCACACAGCCGGGCTGCACTCAGTGAACGCTGTCTTCTACATAACTGTGCATTCTCATTATGATAAGATACTGCACAATCCAATTTTTAGAATGACACTAATTTCTTCAAGGATGTTTTATGTCTTGTTGTTCAATGTTAGACACAATCAATTACTTCTTTTCTTGGATTTAATTGTAAATTTTACAAAAAATTGTACAATTGCATATATGCACCTTTTTCTTCTTCTTCTGCTGCTGCTGCTTCTTCTTTCGTCTTCTGCTTTTTCTTATTTGTCTTCTTCTTCTCTCTCTCTCTCTCTCTCTCGTATCTCCTAATCTTGTGTCCTACAGTACACACTGATACAGATGTTGGCACCGCTTGGACTCCCCACGGAGCTCACCTTGGTGGGCAGCATCTGCCCACATCCTGCGTGCTTTGATGTCACAGGTGTGTGGAAACAAGCGCGGGTCTTCCGTAGATAAGGCGCTAGCTCACATGCCATTGGCTCATCGCGGTTCATCTGTGCCTGCTTTGAACTCAAATAACAACCAGTGCAGCCGGTAGGACAATAATGTACGGCTTCTGTACTGACATCCTCAAACGGCACCAACATATGAAGAATACTGCGAAGCCAGCAGTGGCGGCTAAAATGTTTGTTGGTGACAACAAATTGTGTCAGGGGGCAGTACACTCTGTGTCAGTATTTCACTACTAGTGCTGAGCAAATAACATTAATTATTATTATGATTATTATTATTATTATTATATAAACCTTTTTTGCATAGCACTCTTCATACATAGATGCTTTATATAGTGCAGTGGAAAGAAATAATATTATATCAATAAATAAATTAAAAGGGTTATAAAAAAATTAAATAAAATAGCATGTGAATTATAAAAATGCATAAAATATACAGTAACTGCATAAAATATCAGAAAAAACTACAAAAAAACAAAAGAAGCACAAGTAAAAATGGTGGGGGCTCTCTGGGGCTGTGGGTTTGGCCCAGCTTTCTAACAGCCTAAAATGGACAACAATCCTGTTATTACAGCAAAACCTAGCCTAGCTATACATCACCCAGGCCTTTGCTTATCTCTCTCTGATTAAGACGAGAGATAGGGTGTCTCTACCTGTCCCAGATCCCCCAAGGAAAGGACCTGGTGGTGAGGAATGGCTGCTACCTGAACTGGTCATAAGAATTTACAGTCCTCATTCCAGCAATGAGTTAAGATCATTGCTGGATGTAAGTCTCCGAAGTTTTTCTTTTCCAAGAAAAGGAAGAATCCCTATATCCCTTTACATACATACACATACAGACACACACACACACACACACACACACATATACACAGATTCATTGTTTTGATTAGCTTCCTTAGAATCTTCTAGAAATCTAAGAAACCCTGTAGCAGACAGAATTACAGTTGTTTGACACTTCTGAGAAGCTCTGTGGTTTAGTTTTTAGTCATTGTAATTTCCAGTTGTTTCTTTGCTGCGTATTGCACTTTATAGGTATGACGCATACACCCTGTAAGAAGTACTGTATCCTCCATCACACGGCTCCACTGTGCGTAAACTATTAAACTGACGCTCGCAACGTCTTGCAGTTCCGCACATGGACCGAGCTCACCTTTAATCCACCAATCGCGTCTTCAGCTGCAGTTGACCCATGAGTGGATGAGCTTCAGATTACATCCAGCGTTTACTCATCAAAAAGTTCCCCAGATTCCGCTGGACCCTCCTTCTGACACGACCTCTGATCTCGCCGGGGAACGGCGTCCGGCATTACTGCTGTGGAGCGAATTACGTCATCCCCCACAGGTGTCCCGGCAGCTCTACGGCCTTAAGACAAGCGCGGTTTTGTGTGGGAATATCTTGACAGTTGCTGGATGTGCTTTATTGCAAAATGCACGGCTGCAGCTGCAGTTGCACCAACTGCGCACGACTGTTCAGGAACAGACTGTAAGAGCAACTGTGTGTGTCCCTTTGCAAATACTGCTAGTGTGACATCACCCCCCCCCTTCCCCCCACCCCAAACAGAACACTACAAGGTGCTTTGTTTTTTTAAACTACAGTCACCGACTGTAGTGCTGCACAAACAGGTCTTGGTTTTTTTTTTCTGTTCGACTACAATACATTTGTTATTGCCCAACTGAACCAGAAATGTTAGTTTCAATCTGACAAAAATCTTGCCTGCATGTAACAGGACTTGTCATAGCAGTTGTACAGTATATTACTTTATAACTACATTTATAAAGGTTATGATAATGGGCTATCTGTGACCATTTCTGCACAGCAGTGCTGTAAAATCATCTGACTGCACATTAGCAAAGTGTAGCAATTTTTTCCAACTGAGGTGCTTGTCATAAGCTCTTGTCTAAACTATAACCCTGACATAACTTATTTCCTTTTTTCTGTCAAAGATACTCTGTATGCAACTTTTGTATGAAAAAATATTAATAATAGTCACAAGTAACAGAACTAAGCTCGAAAAATTATGTTATGCAAATGTAGCTCAGGTAACTCACCTTGGTCCTTTTTTAACTGACTGACAGGTGTGTCCCAATACAGCCTGGCTGTTAGGCGTGTCCCTGTTCAACCTGGCTGGCAGGCGTGTACCTGTAAATATACCTGTAGAGTAGGCCCCATTATAACCTGCTGTCTGCTGCTGTACCCTGACATTAGGCATGCTTCCTTATGTCCAGCTGCCAGGCGGTTACCTTCCTACCCAAATATTAGGCATGTCCTGCTGTTCATGTTTGCCAGTCGTGTCCCGTTAAGCTCTGGAGTCGGCCGTGTCCTTGTATCTCAGGCCATCGCGAGTGCCTCTTCAAACCCCGGCTGTCTGCAGCGTCCGTGGTCTGTGGGTGTGTGAGGGTGTCCCAGCTGTGGACAACAGCGCACACTCAGTCTACCCCTCAGCCCAGCCCAAATCCCCTAAAAGCAGTTACTAAACCGAATAGAAGAGAAGGGGACCTGACATAGAACACAAAGTTACAAAGCCACACAAGACAGCAGACAAACAAGGTACAAACATCTTCAGATTTATTTTTTATTTTGTGTGTGTGTGATCCTCAACAATGATGCAGAATTCAATACAATATCATCCCATTTAAATTAATGTATTTTATTTTATTTTTTTAATGAAAATGCAGTGGGCTGCAAGTTCCTCAAGACCAGAAGAGGTCTCGTTTTCCACTCACTCAAACGTTGAGTGGGAACAGGCCCAGAGACAGTGAGAATAGTAGACAGGGTCATTGAATCCACGAGCAAAGAAGCATCTAGCATTTACGTTGTATTCTGCTACGCGCATACTGCGTGAGCTTGTGTAAGGCAGAGCAAATTCAAAATACAGGATGCGAGTAAAAATAAACCATCAATTAAACCTGTTTCAATGATAGGTTTCCCTTTTCAGATTTTGGTGGAAGTCCCAATTAAATATGAATGAATTGCTCTCAACAGCTCTAGGTGAGGTACTTCAACAGATGCACATCCTTACTAGGAGATTACTGACTGCTGCTACAATGTAAAATATATATATATATATTCCTCTCTTCTGTAGCCTATTCATGCCGTTTGATGTGCATTTATACCAGTATATGCTCATTCACTACGCTGTAGAATTAGTATATTAGCGCCTAGTGTTTCCCAGGGTATTTTGACATCAAGGCAGGACACATCAAAGGCCATCGATTAACACAAATGAGGACATAAAAAAAGACATATCCATATTTACTATAGTCTCATTAGTGTACATAAATGTAAATCTAGAACCTAAGCCATCCACTCTTCAAATTAAATAGCTTGATGGGGGATACAGACAAAACCAAAGGAGCAAAGCCTGTTATTGTCAGTTGGTCAGTCAACCAGCAGGGGGCTCTATTTCCAATGTTATCCATAGAAACCTGATCTGAAACCACCACAAACTTGGCTTCCATGAAAGAATGAATGAGTTTTGAAAGGCAGGAGTGTCATGGTGTTTTATAGATTTGGCAAATTTATAACGCTTACCGAGAAGAAGAAAAAAACAGAATATAATCATATCTCTGTTTACAGAAAAAACAACATCAACAGCAAACTAAATAAATCACCACCCAATGAATAATGTATTACAATAAATCAGGGAGATGTAAAATCAGCTTAGAGAGCTAAGTAATAAATAAATGTGTACAGTAGTTCTTTGTGAGATGCAAACAAGTTTTTCTCTTTTGTCAGAGTACTCTTAGTCTCCACAGAGGAACTCTATCTAGTTCTCTGTCCGGCAAAATAGTTCAATCTGGGAGCTTTCACACTTTTCACACCTACTGTACCATATAGGGGGCCATAAGGAACCAAAAAGGGTCCCCCAAAGGTTATCCAGCCAAATAACCCTTTTTTATTAGGGCATACAAACTCTACAGAACAGATGTAGATACGTACCTGGTAGGGCTCAATGCTTGGTGTGGGTATTTCATGTTCTTGTATAGCAGAGAACGGATTACTAAAGAGGAACCTCACGATTCTGACAAGCAGAAACAGGTTGAACGTGTTTCAAATGGACATTGTGATTATTAGCGCCAAACTCTGCTGGAACGCTAATGCTGCGTTATGCCATCGCTGAACCCCAGTGGTCACCTCGGTAGGACAACAGGAACCAATAAATACACAATGCTTATCAGAAAAGAACATTCATTTATGAATATGGCCAGTAGCACAGTCGTTCAGTTCTCTCTGTCCATGATTCCTTTAATAAATACAGGATCTTCAGACGTCCACTCAGACAGCTGTTATTTGCACACAGACACAAACACACACAAACAAATTATTATAATGTGCAAGCTCTTCTCTGTGACGTTCTAATAACAGCCTGTTTGTTAGGGGCCAACTGAGGAGTAGTTGACCTGTGACAGTTCTGGAACAGGCTCATATCAGGTGTGCCAAAAAAACTCTATGAAAATACAAACAACCATTTTGAATGGCTTCACGCGAACAACAAAAGGGTAGGTAGGGTTATACTTCAGCACGATGAGAGAAAACATGTCAGCACTTCATTTATTCATGCTGCACCTGGGGATGTATAAGCAGTCTGTAGTGTAATAGGTTCAAAGCCTCTATTCAAACAGCATTGCACTGCAAAACCCTGCAAAAAAAGTAAATCTCAACAAGTATTTAGTCTTATATTTAGGCTTAAAATTGCATTTCTACGACCTTTTTGCTAAATAAGAGGTTAGACCTGTCAAGTAACTTCAAACAAGCTGATATTTTCTACTTTTCCAAAGAAAAAATATCTTAAGTCTCATGACAAGACTAACAACACCTCTTTTTCCCTAATTCAGCAAAAAAAAAAAATACAAACTAATAATTTATCTTTTAATATTCATTACTGTTTCCCCTAGGATTTGACACCATTTTTGCCAGGAATACTGTGTTGGCCATATTATGGCAGATTGCATGGATTCCCTTGAACGTGTCGAACAGAGTTAACTGAATAATGTGAGGGTGTAAAAGTCTTGTGAGAACGTGAGGGTGTAAAAGTCTTGTGAGAACGTGAGGGTGTAAAAGTCTTGTGAGAACGTGGGGGCGGGGGGTAAAAGTCGGTAAGAACATGGGGGTGTAAAAGTCTTGTGAGAACGTGACGGTGTAAAAGTCGGTAAGAACATGGGGGTGTCAAAGTCTTGTGAGAACGTGGGGGTGTAAAAGTCTTGTGAGAACGTGAGGGTGTAAAAGGCTTGTGAGAACATGGGGGTGTAAAAGTCTTGTGAGAACATGAGGGTGTAAAAGTCTTGTGAGAACGTGAGGGTGTAAAAGTCTTGTGAGAACGTGGGGGTGTAAAAGTCTTGTGAGAACGTGAGGGTGTAAAAGTCTTGTGAGAACGTGGGGGTGTAAAAGTCGATCGGAGCACTGGGGGCCGGACACTGGACACACAAAACAAGCCAGCAGACGCACACAGAGCGACTCAGATCAGATCGGGTGGCCTTCAGTAATCCATCCCTGCCCCACAGCGCGGGTACGTGCTCCCATCTCGCAACTCTACTCCTCCAAGATCTTATTTCCACCATCTAAATACTGACCGTGCTTACATCGGGCTCTGGGGTTATTAATAACACCTCCGAGTTCACTTAAAATCCACAGAAGGGGGGGGGGGGGGGGGGGGGGAGACTTGTAGACAGGAACAAAGCCACTCACATGGGGCCCAATTCCACACAGTTTCGGAAGAAGCCCACTCCAGCAGCTCATTTAGGGGACCACCAAGGCACATATCCCAGGAGAGATGGGCACTCAGAAAATAAAAAGGGATTTTCAGGTGGTCAGAATTCAGCAGAATCCAGCTTGCGCACAGATATATGGCCCACAACCCCCTAATCTAATCAACACACACACGCACAAACACTATTTGCTTATCCGAAAACATGTGGTTTATCACAAAATGGCAAATTCTTTCCAGTGAGCCCAGTGTTAATATTATTGCTTTTCATCCTGTCTGTATCAAAGCCCTTCCTTCAGAGAATTGATATTGCTGGTCTTTTTGAGAATGATGAACAATAATTGCATTTCTTCTTACATACAGCAAATACATTCTGTGGTTGGCTGTCCAGTTTATTTTGTGCCAGAAATAAATGTTAAATGCAAGAGATTTCAGATCATTGGATCAGATTTGTCTAGAGGTCACTCACATCTGTTTATGGTAATGAATTAGCTTGTTCATAAGCTGAACCGGGACTTAAATGTGGGTGCTTGAAAACATGTTCATTCATAATAAATCGATCAAATAAAGTTTCCGTTCTTTGCCAGAATTTCTGTGTATACCGTTCTGTGTATGCTGTTCTTTAAATCACCCTGAATAAGTGTATCTGTGCAAATGCCTAAAAACAAGAGTACCATCCATTTATGTAGGAGGATATTTCCAGAAGTAGTTCTGTGTAGAAAGTGTATAACACTTAAATCTATAAGGAATCTGAGATACACACCGAGGTACCCAACCATTATGCTTCTCTACACAAATAGGATTTTTTAAAAATAATTTTAAAAAATAATTATTAATAATAATAATAATAATAATAATAATAGCAGGTTTACAACTCAGAGGAATGCAGTCTGTAGATTTTGAAAGAAGCAGTCAGTGCGGAAATGCATCTCAAGCTTACCAGTCTTAAAATCACATCAGGTTATCCAGGTGGCAATATCCTACACCTTGAGAACTTCACAGATCCTGGTAATACGTTAATGGGAGTAAGCGGATTTCGCACATCTGGTGGTGTGGTTCAGTCCATAAGGTGAATTCCTTCCTGTGCCCATTGGAGCTTTCAAACTTTCCTACTTTGACAGCTTGGTGGTCAATTCAGTACCAGCCAAGTCAGCCATTATGTACTCACTGCTGCATAAGGGATGGTGTTGTCTTAAAAAATCTCACATCATATTATATTACATTGTATTACAGTAATTACTGTTGAAAATATTATTTGTAATATTAGTTGTAAATTGCTTCAGTGTTGTGTTTGGGACGCCCAACAATAACTTCCATATTAAATAACAAAACAGACCATGTGAGGTATCTACTGACAGGCATAGCAATACAACATACGTTGCAAAAGACAAGCTAGCATGCTTATGTATGGGGCGTCGTAGAGGGGGGAAAAGTGGGACTGACTACCCAGGGCCCGAATGGGGGGAGGGCCCTCAAAAAGCCTGGAATGATGCGTGAGAGACATGGATCAAGAGAGGAAGGGGGCCCACAGAGACTGCTTATGTATAGGGCCCAGAATTTTGTGCTTCACCCCTGTGCTTATGTCTGAGAATTTTTTAAGCATGGAGACCGAGAGGCCTGTGTGCAAAAAATATTCCATCAGTTGCCATAGACCAGGGGTCCTAAATCTTATCCAGAAAGAGCCAATGAGGGTGCAGGCTTTTGCTCCAACCAAACAGTCACACACCTCACACCACTAATCAGCCACTAGAGTCTTTCCTAAGGACCTTGTTTAGGAGAATCAGGAGTGTTTCTGTGTGGTTGGAACAAAAGCCTGCACCCTCACCAGCCCTTTCTGGACCAGACTGAGGACCCCCTGTGATAGACAATGGACGTCCGAATCCCAGAAAGCTTCTTTTTCCATTTCCAAGCAGGAGGTGGGTGAATTTCAAGACCAAACGATATGAGCACTGCATGTACAGATAAAGGTGGAAAACGGATACGGCACAGATACAGTTTTATATTTAGCCGTTTTCACGGACGC
This sequence comes from Anguilla anguilla, assembly GCF_013347855.1. Lineage (NCBI taxonomy): Eukaryota > Metazoa > Chordata > Actinopteri > Anguilliformes > Anguillidae > Anguilla > Anguilla anguilla. The sequence goes on along the minus strand of NC_049207.1, from coordinate 55,163,665 downwards.
TTTTAGCCAAAGTGACGTACAACAGCACCTTTTATATGGTAAACAAACACCGCTGGAGTTTGAGCTGTGTAGAGCACATGGCAGTGGGACAGGAAGCTCTTCTGCATCGTCTGATTGGCTCGGGCTGATGACATTGTTTTAAAGAGACCTGCTACTCTCTTCCTGTTTTACTGACTGAAAATCAAGTGATTGATTTGCATCTGCTAGATCTTAGTTTATATTTAAGATTTTTACCGTGCTGCAATATGCCAAAAACACAATGTGTATTTTCTGCTAGAGATGTGTCTTTAGCCTTCTTTTCCCTTAACCACAATCTATTAATGCAATGTGAGCTGTGTGTGTGTGTGTGTGTGTGTGTGCGCATGTGTGTGTATGTGTGTTATACATATAACATTGTACAACAAATTGTTCAGCACTGAATCAACACTTACAGAGTGAATTTTACTCTGATAGAGTACTGTACATTGATCTCTGCTGACCTCATATTATTGCTGTTAAAGCTGAATTTACACTGAACCTTTTACTGCACAAGGCATAATTGTGAACTGTTGAATAGGGGAACAGGTTCCATGAGTATTTTTGCTTAAAAATATCACGTCATTTAATAATGTCACTCTCAATTACTTATTTTAAACTCTAATAGTATGATTGATCCTTTTTTCAATCAATTTAATCTTGTAACTGTCATACCAAGCATTGTTTCACTGTAATACACACTGCCGACTGTTTTGTGGTAAGTCCTTTGTTGAAAGTTCCCTATTGATTGACTGTTGACAGTTGAATGAAATTTTACTGAGAAGAGCAAGAAGAGAAAGCAGTCAAAAAAGCACATACCCAAGTTACCCAACCAAGTATCTGTGACTGACAGGCATCTCTGATTGGTTCACTCTGTAAAGCACAAAATGGTGAAAAGTAATCGCTTTTTTCTCTGTACAGAATGCAAAATTCACATTTATAGTGGGTATGACTGCATAAGTCAGGTGTATCCCCTGTGAGTGTGCTGTATGTCTAAGGTCCAACATTTTTAATTGTGGCAACTCTTAACTTTCCCAGCACTTATTTCGGCCATGGCACTGTATTAATTACTTGTATATGAACATCACCATTATTTTCTGAAAACAACAACAACAACCATAATATTAATAATTACCATCACATTATTATAAAGTTAATGCTCTCGTTGTTTAAACTTGTAAAAGCAGTGTAAATGTGGATCTAATTATTTTTAGTGCCCCAGTTCTCCATATTTTCAGGGAGAAAACATTTTTTAATGCATTTTTTTTATTCACACGATTAAAAACCGTAACATACACAAGCTTATTCTTTGTAACCTTGTATGACTGTGAGAAAAATGTATTTAATACGTTTTTTTGGTCATCAAAACTATTTCTGCTGCGTATGTACATAAATATTCCTCTCTATCTGTACACGTCAATCTAGAAGAATTCATCTCGTGCCGAGTCTCTGCGGTCGTGCTCGCAGGTCTCCATAATTATGGCCGCCTTTCTCCAGAAAAAAAGGAAAAAAATCCACCACCATGGTCGGAGCATTTCATCTTAATCACAGTGCGCCAGGATTGTAATTAATTTTACAAGTTATCAATGAACCAAGGCATCCATATTACGAAACGTCCTCCTGGAATATTATAAGCGTCTCTAAATACCGCTTCGTGGCTGAATGTAATGGAAAGGGGGGAGACAGAGAGGGATTAAAAAAAAAAAAAAGGTTAAGACGCGAAGACGCAGCTTCCCACAGCTATTTCCCAAAAGGGAGCCCGAAGCCATCCCCCCTCCCAGTGCTCCTCGTGTTTCTATAGTAATTTCCAGCCAATGATCAGTAGGTGTCCACGTCCCAGCTTCCTCACCTCAGCAGCAATCAGCCACACACAGCGACAGGAGAAGCGGACCGAGCTAACACTCGGCTGCTACACACAATACACCCCGAACCGAGAGGAAACACCTAACCTTGCGTAACACTCATTCGGCTCAGCGGCACACTGCTAATCGCTGCCGTCGCCCCCCTTCATTTCTGCTCTCAGTTTCTTACTTTTTGCGAATACGGCCGTCAATTTTTTTTAAAAAATGAACCTTTTGTTTTGAGCGCCTACGTTGTTCCTTCACAGATCTTGCGTCCTTTTCCCCCTTTCGTCGTTGCAGCGATGCTCTATATTTGCAGACTGGCAGCGTCTGGGATCTCTTTTCGTCAGGAAACGGGTAGGTGATGCTCTTCCATTTTACTCCCCCACAAATTATATTTGCATGCTTTCTGACAACGAGGTGTTACGTGGGTTGCGCTGGTGCCAAGCGATTGAGGCACGGGAGGATTAATGTGTTTTAATTGCACCGTCCAGTACCCTCCTCGGATTCTCCAAGCATGACCTTTGATCCGAGCGTCTCCGACAGACCAGACGGGGAGTAATTAATGGCATCGCGGTGCCGCGGCGTGGGGGCTGCTCAATGGATCTACAGTACTTTCTCCCGCTTACCAGCTTATTGAGTATTTTTGTTCCACTAAACTTTTAGCGGTCTGATAATCAATAATTGAGACGCAATTACCACCGGCCGCTTTGTTGCTATTTGTTTATTTTTGAGCCTTGAGGGTTGGATTGATTGAGTAACTATTTGACCTCATGCTGTTTATTCATCTAATATGTTCAATTGACTCAGCTGTCTTAGTTTTCTGTCTTATTTTTCTTTGTTGATGAGCGCATTTTTTGTTATGGTTTGTATTGCTGAGTTTTCTGGTAGCAAAAGGCACAAAGAAAATGTAATGTGTTGTTGTCCTCTCTCCTGTATGTTTTTTTTAAAAAATATATATATTTACAGGTTAATATTTACAGATATTGTGCATAAACCAAGCAAAGATAGCCTAGTAGTTTATTGGCATTACCTTACCTAACCAAGAAAAGTATCCGATTTTTTATGATGCTTTATTGAAGGCAGTCTGTAGTAAAATTGCTGTTCAGTAAGGCAAAATAGTTCAATAGAAATGCCTCATCTAAGCAATCAAATTTGATGTTCTAAATTGAAATGTTGAGGTATTTCCTTAATCTGAATTATTTGGAACACTAACATAGACCATCAATAATGGTGTCCAGCTTGTTGCCAGTCTAATGCACCTCTGTAATTTTTGACTGCTGTAGTGTTCCTGAAGTGTATTGGCTTTAGCAATTAAAAGAAAATCTAAGTGAAGGTAATGGATGTGTCTAATGGGCTTTTATCAACGGAAACAAAATCCAGACGAACTTGAGAGAGGAAATGGAGTCGCCTAAGGCAACCGACACTACTGTTGCTACATCTTTGGTTTGCTTGGGTTTAAAGTTGCTCCCATTGGCTATCTTGCACTTGTTCAGCAAATGTGATTGGCCTAGGAATTAATGAATGCCAGATGTCTTTTATAAGTTTGACTGAGGCTTGTTGACGTAATTTGGCATGAGGGTCACATTAATTGAAAATATCAGCTGTTACCTGCAGTCCAATGAACAGTAATATTTCTGCATTGTTGTGTATTTTTGAGGATATGTGTGCCCTCAGTAATATATGGAGGATAGTGAATGTGTCGCCTGATATTGCTGGAGAAATACGACGGTTGTTTTGTTGGATTTTTCTTTATATTTTAAGAGAATGCTGGATAAACAATTCCTGCCCTCGCCCAATGCACACTGGGATTGGCTCCAGCACCCCCCGCGACCCTGCCCAGGATATGCGGGTATAGATAATGGATGGATAGATGGATAAACAAATAATCTAAATAAAATTTATACGGAGAATAGGCCAAACTGTCTGAAATATCACGTTGCTGTCTAAAGTACGTTCAATTTTGTTGTGGAACTGTCTTACCCCTCATGAGGGCCAATGTTTGGTCTGGATTTTGAAGACATGTTAGTGTTTCTCACCTACAGTACCCTATGATTGTAATGACGTCAAAGATCAGCTCCTGGAATGTCCCATCAGAAAATAATTAGAGAAATGTCAGCCGACTCATCGAATAGGCCAATATGCTCTTCCTTTCCTTTAAGTAACTCGATAAACGAAATGAACCGTAACAAACATGTTATGTCATATAAACGTTGGCTGTTTCTTGTTCTAGCGCCAGAAAGGATGCCCCGGAGGATAAAGTCTTGTTTGTAACTGACCCCAGTTTGACGAAGGAGAGCACGACCCCGGACTTTGTTTGTGAAACCCCCGAACAGTTCTGGCCATGTCGAATATGAACAATGCCCTTTGTGTTGAGACCGGACAGGGCGCTGACGTCTCCCTGCTGCAGAAGGACAACCTTCAGCTGGACTCCAGTGGATTAAACTCCGTTTTGGATTACAATGCGGAAATGGAGAGGTACAGGTCCTTCGCCAACTTTTACAAAACCAACGGGGCGTTTCCGCAGGCCGCCAAGATCGCTCGCATCACCACGCCGATTTTTCCCAGCGCCAGGATCGGCGTGTCCCCGTGGAACTGCGATAACGCCATGCTCTGGGGAAGGAAATCAGCGGCATTAAACCCTAATAGGACCGCCGTGCACCGAAACGAGTCCCAGCGGCCGGGGAAGCCTGGCCTGCCGCCAGAGGCTCTGCAAATGGCGAATAATAATTTCCTCGGCGCCTTGTCCCCCGAACACTGCAGGCCGCTGGCGGGAGAGTGCATGGACAAGCTGAAGTGCGGCTCGGCCGAGGCGGAGATAATGAATCTCCCGGACCGCGTCGGGACGTTCTCCGCCATTCCGGCTCTGGGCGGCATCTCGTTACCTCCCGGGGTCATCGTCATGACGGCGCTGCACTCCCCAGCGGCGTCGTCGGCCGTCTCCGACAGCGCCTTTCAGATCGCCAACCTGGCGGACTGCCCGCAGAGCAGCGCGTCGGCGTCCGGCGGCAACGCGGCCGCCAAGAAGAAGAGGAAACGGTGCGGGGTGTGCGCCCCCTGCAGGCGGCTCATCAACTGCGGCGTCTGCAGCAGCTGCCGCAACCGCAAGACCGGCCACCAGATCTGCAAGTTTAGGAAATGCGAGGAGCTGAAGAAAAAGCCGGGCACGTCACATGAGGTGAGACATCCTCTCTCTCTCTCTCTCTCTCTCTCTCTCTCTCTCTCTCTCTTTGTGCCCCCCCTCTCTCTCTCTCTCTCTCTCTCTTTGCTCTGTGCCCCCCTCTCTCTTTCTCTGCTCTGTGCCCCCCCTCTGTTTTTCTCTCTCTCTCTCTCTTTCTGTCTCTCTCTCTCTCTTTGTTTCCCCCTCTCTCTCTCTCTCTCTTTCTGCTCTGTGCCCCCCCTCTCTCTCTCTCTCTCTCTTTCCCTCTCCCTCCCTCCTTTCTTTCCACACTCCAGAGCATTAACCTTTTCATTTAGTCACGTTTAAGCACTTCAGCCCCTTTTTTTTTTTTTTTTTTATTCCATGCCCACCCATGCCTGAATATCCCGGGCTTCTCGAATCTGCCTGCCCGCCTAGCCTAATTGGCAGTAATTAGGGGTGTTTGCGCGGAGCGCAAGCTGAGCTTGGCTCAGACACCCCTAATTACTGCCAGTCAGGCTGGGGCTGGAACGCATCCCAACCAACCCGGGGCTTGGCTGGGCTCCAGGCAGAGTTGGGAAATGGGTTTTCGGCTGCGAGCCTTCCCCTCTCCGCACTTGATCATTTTAACCAATTATGTAAACTCGCCCTGGACGGACCAATCAATATCCCACACACACACACAACAAGTCCCAGCCGCAAGAACCGAGCGCGTCGCAGCGTCTCCCAGACGTGTTTTCAATAAAATGGCCCAAAGTTACGAAGGAAAAAAAAAAACGTGAGCGTTGAGGGTTTTTTTTTTTTTTTTCTTTTTCCCCTGGTGATGATTTAAACTGAATTGCTTTAGGATAAGTCTGTGGCTGAGGCTCCTCCCCCACCGCTGTAAGTGGCAGCATGCACAGCAGGCTAAGATGGCACAAACATGTTACTGCTCGTTTTAACCCTCTGTCCCAGTCTAGAGTTTAAATTTAATTGCGGTAACTGGTCCACGGTGTGATGCGTGTTAGAAAAGGGGGCTTCAAAAAGAATTGCATATTGACAGTTAAAAGATGACATTGTACAATGAAAACGGTAAACAAAATTCATGCCAATATTGGGGGACTAATTACATTTGTAAAACCAATTATTTAATTGCCCTCTCGCAGATGATTGTGATATGCTCTTAATTAAGTTGTGCGGGGCGTATCCACATTATTTCTAAACCCCTCATGAATATATTTTACTGCGTGTCAACTGATATTTATTCATATTTTGCATATTTGGTAATAGAACAACGGTGTGTGGTATATGCATTCTGCATTTAAACGGACTGTAACCTCCATGCATACAGGAAATATCAACAATTTGAAGCAAATGGGTGCATGCTTCTGATTATCTGGATTTTGAGCAATTGTTTAATGAACTGCATCTGTGCTTGACTTTCTAATATGTTTAGTGTGCTTAATCACATTGAGCAAGTGCAATGTGTTTTTATGCTTTCTTTGTATTTGCAATTTCCTTTCAATTTTGGAGACATACAGTATCAAGGGCAGTGAGCATCTAATTCAGTAGCGGTGTTTACGAAGCTAAAATTCAGATTGTATCTGTCCAGTGAATTGCTAATACTAACATTGAAAGCTAGCCACATTATGTCATTCCTGATCTGACGTCTCGGTATTGATGTTTGTTAGCACGGGTTGAGCGGCTGGGCCAGTATATTTCGCTTCTACTTTGGTTCATGAGGAAATACGCAGCATTACGTAGGATGTGTACAATTTATAGCAAAATGCATTTTGTATGTATGTAGATCAGACAGCCACGGGTCAGATGTGTGTGAGATCCACAAGTCAGCCAGTTATTTTGATGTGATTTGAAACGAAATGGTGATAGATGTTTTTCACCGTTTAGAGGAATTCTCTCCAAATGGGTCATTTTGCAAATACAGTAGGTATGAGACATATAACTGTGAACCATCTGTTATCTAAACCCAACAAAGCATCTGACTTTGAGGACACCATACCATACATGACATGTGTAGAGGTTTCGAGGAGCAGAAGGACACCTGCATGCAATTCAACAGTAAACTTAATGCGTGACAAATTCAGGCTATGTGAGAGTATCATAGTCTGGAGGGGTTTAAACATTGATAGAAATGACAGAGATAGAAATAAAGATTCACTCAGTGGATTGTTCTAGAAGATCCAGTGAAAATCATGTCTGACTGAATGTATATGATATTATTTCTTTATTTCTTTATTTGTTTATTTGTTTCTAAAAACCCAGTGCAGAGCAAGAAAATAACTGCCATTCCACATATAGTATCCCTGTCACACACACACACGCACACACACACACGCACACACACACACACGCACGCACGCAGAAGAATAGGCGAGCTCACTATCTCAGTAAGCCCATGCCTCATGCCTCCTGCTTTGGAAGATGCGATAAGGCCCTGGCAGCCAGTCATATTTTTGCTGTCAGTCTTTCCACGTGGGAATAACCCTGAACTAATTATATCTTAAGTAGCTGTGGAAAAATGCAAATGGAAATTTTACTCACACCCCGGAAACGGCAGAGCCAATTTACTCTAATGCCACTTTAATTTGGCTCGGTTATACGTTACCTTGGAGGGTTGTCCAGTGTCTCCGCCTGACGTGCCTCTCTCCCTCTTATAGACCCCAAAATGGGTCTAGCATATGGGGGTTTAGCATCTCCCCTACCCCTTACTGTCTGGTACCCTATTTCCTTCCATAAAGATACGTCGCCTCTAATATTTCTTTTAAATAATACGCGGGAACAATAAATCTGCATTAAAATGCTACTTTTTTCCAAGTCAGCAGTGTTCCTTGCCTCGTTGCCCAATGACGAATCTTCCTATTGGTCAGCTTCCTGCTGCATACCTGCACTAGATGTGCGATATTAACCGGCGCCATGTCTGTGCAGCTCAGCTGCTGGACTGTGGAGTAAAAGTAATGGCTTTTTCTCTGTGCATCTCGGATGCTATGAATATTAGTTTGCACTCTTCAGAAATAATTTAGGCTGTTGTGATGGTTCGACGGGCCTGCGACCCTGACTGAGCGGTTAAAATTCGGGTAGAATTTGCAGAGGAATAGAGGTCATCTGTGTCATTTGCATACTGCTGGCTAAAGACATCTGTGGCCAGAATCTCTAGACACATCAGGTTTCACCTGTCAGTGTTATGTCAGCCATTACTGCCATACATTTACAGCTCCGTGTGGATCGACTTGGCTCAGGGAGACTCGTCAGGTGTGCTCCCGCAGATGTTCTTCCAGGTAGCGGAGTAGTGATAACAGCACAGCCAATGACGAGTCAGAAGTTTCGCCTTTTGTTTCAGCAATGGGACAGGTGGAGAGAGTGCAGTCCAGGTGTTGGTCAGGTTGACCAGGTAGATTGTGAATGCAAGGGCTGTAATGCTAAAAACATATTATAAAATATTATAAAAATGAACATCCTGCATTGTGTGACTTATTTCGTGCAAACCAATGCCGTGTTGTATGTAGGTAGGACTTTACCCGGCAACTTTCTTAGCATACAATGCATGTGAGTGATGGATCAGCCACCTTAGTCTCAGATGAACCTCTTGGATGGTCCGGACTGGTCCGTGCTTTGTTGTGACCACCGCCATGGCCGCTGGCTGAGCTATGCGCTGTGCTTCCCGCCCAGTGGAATATGATTTTCCAGAGAAGTAAGTGCTCTTCTGATGCTGATGCCATTTCTGGTGTGAGCATTATTCTTTGTCAAAGAAATCATTTTTCTTGCTCTTTTCCTTAATTAAAGAACCTGAAACATTCGTTGCGTTTTAAAAGCCTTGATTAAGTTTAACAATGCGCATTGATTGTGACATGACGTAAATAAGTGTTCAAGATTCTGCCAGAACAACTTTGCTGTATGGTTTGTGACAGTTATAACGAAGTCTAATGGGAGTAGCTTGGTAGCTATTTCATTTGCAGTGGCCGCAGTTTATGATTAATCAGAATTGTATTAGTAAATTAATGAAACTGTCCTCTTTCGCACAAAATATTCTTAATCTTCATGTTGAATCTTTGCCCTTCATGTTGTTTGGTTAGAATTTAATTTATAAGGTCCAGTGTGGCCTACTGGGTTCTTACAACAGGAAGTCTGGTCAATGACGCATCTAGGTCAATCCGAGTCAAATGCATTAAGGATTCAGTGTGTAAAACAAACATAAATGTATCTAAATTTACCCAGCATCCCAGCTTGTACAGAACAAACTCTAACCCTAACCTAAACTCTATTGATTTATAATAGTAGATAAGCTAGTTAAATGCCTCTTCAAGTACTGAACAACATTCCGGCAGATAAGGTTATGCATAAGAAAAATTGCATATATAATAGCTTAGGAATATATGAATAATACTTGTGTAAAATGTGTGCTAAAATGAAAATATTCATCACTGAAATAAAAAGATATTTTTTGTTTTCTTTTTAATAGCAAGATTGACAGTGCATTCTTGTCCTTTACATGAATAACTTGATCTCCATATACCTTAATGACACTATCTGCCCAAGGTGGTTCTGATGTGTGTGGATCCGGTTTATTACAGTAGAAGAAAAATGGTAGCCTTCCCCCGTTGAACTGTGCCATCCATGGAAACAAGGAGCAGATGTCAAAACCCCTCAGTCCACTTTTCTACCGACAGAAAATGGCGTTTTACCGAGAAAGCATTCTTCTGCAGAAGGCCTTTTCTTGCGAGGTAATGAAAGGATGAAATGATTGAACGAATGGAAGGTCAGTGGGAAAACTATATCATACAAAAAAAACCAAATAAGATAAGACCTTGAAGAAACGCTAGGAGCCTTTCCATAATGAGGGATAGAGGGCCCAATCGCGCAAGCTAGATTGTGTGTCACCAGCGAGATAGAGTGTGCCCGGAATAGATAAGAGTGATTTGGTGGCCGCCCCCCCATCCCCCACCCCTCGTGTCGTCCCTGAAGGTAGCTGAAAGTGCTCCCAGCCAATCTCTGCAGGGCATGGCGGGTGTGGGGGGGAGGGGGCTGGGTGGCGGGAGGGAGGGGGCCTGAGGGACAGATAGCCTTTACATTCGATCTGCAGACTTCAAAGTTGCTGGATTTTACACAAGCTTTTATTAAAACTGCTGATTAATTTGACTGGGGCTAAAAAAATATATATATATATATATTTTTATTTTTTTTTGAAAAGCCTCCCCACACGATTTGTCTCAGCCGTTAGGGCCCTAAGCGCCGGTAAAGCCGAGAGGCTCACGGGCCGTTTAATTACCCACGTCTCCCGGCGCGGAACCCCAGGGCGCCCGGGGCTGGGGCAGCGGGTTCCGAGATCGCCACGCGCCGCGGATCTTCTGTCTGCGTCTGTTTACCCAGCCGGTCCCGTGGCCTTCGCTGCTCGTTCAGAGGATGCAGGCGCCGTAAGAAGAGTTTACCAGGGTTTCTGTTTTTTGGTAAATGGTAAATGGACTGCATTTATATAGCGCTTTTATCCAAAGCGCTTTACACTTCGACACGCCCAGGGCGGGGATCGAACCGGCAACCCTCCGACTGCCAGACAACCACTCTTGCCTACCTTTTTTTTGGTACTGCCTCCAGTTAAGACAGAGGTGTGACCAGAGGTGCCTGGGCTTAGCTCTTGCCTGGCGTGAGCTGTTTCCTCCTCTGCCCTGGTCTGAGCGAGCAGCTTGCAGTTTGGCAGTGGGAGAGATGACATTGCCGCTGGCCATGCTGTAGGGGGGCAAGAGGGGGGCGGGGGGGGGGGTTTGGGAAGTGGTACCCTGTGGAGGGTGGTTGCCCTGAGAGGTCATCAGTGTGCTGCACTTTAACTCTTTAAGGTGTACGATCAGGAATATGTGATTAGAATATTCTTAACTGAATATTCGAATGCTGATGTAACAGAGTTCTAGAATTCTGACTTAGAATTCCAAAAAGAGATGTTCAAAATGAAAAGTCAAAAAGAGGCACGACACTGTTTTCTAAGAACTTCCTTTTTTTTACTTTTCATTGGCTCAAACTTTGAGAACTGTATGCCTGTAATGGTTAAACCTTCAGTCCGAACATAAAAGCTTACAGTAATGCTTATTACAGTAGCCCAGCACTTCTGTTGTTTCTACAGAGCAGTGACTTACGCAACCCTGGGCTATAAAATGATTTATTGCTATCAACTCAGAAGTGCTTTGCAGTAGCCTTTCAAAAGGCCAGATCCAGCAAGGCTAGCAGTTTCATTTAGAATATGAATAAGCAAAACTTTCTGACCATACTTTTCGATAGCCGCCAATTTTGCATTTCTTATTCCCGGGAAATTTACATTTAAAACCTCATGCCTGAGTTTTACATTTTGCTGTTTCCACCGTGTTATTTTTATTGTTTTGCTTTCAAAGGTACAGAACATTGCTCGCTGATTTTGGTGGCCTTTTCTACAATGCTGATAGAAAAATAAATTTGGTAACTTAATTAATGAATGCATTAAAAGTTACGTCATCAATAAATAGAGTATTTTATCCTGCCATGCTTGCTTCTTATCAGCACCGAGAACTGGAAACCTATACCAGGGTGACTAAGCTTGTCCACAAAACTATGAAATTGTGCAATGGCGCTGCTTTTGGGCCCATTAAATGTTGCAAGTGTCATAAACAAATTACGTGTGCTTCGCAGAGTGGTAGTTGGTGGGAGGCTCCTGCGACTGTGCTGGGGAGGAAATGGCTACAAAGTGCATTTTCTGGGTCATACGTACTGAAATTGTGTTTTCTGCATACAGTGGCAAATGATAAGTCTTTATGCAAATACAGGACATTTACTGCGATTCACCGCAATGATCTCAAATTACCGCTTGCAATAAGCATGCATTATTTTTATTTTTTTTTAAGATGACCTGCAACCTGGCAGTATGGTGCAGTCTATTTAAAAGCCTTGCCATGTGTAAAGCTGTAAATGACTATGGCATCTGTCATAGTTGCCAGGGGAAGATGCCTGTAAAATCTGAAATGGGCAAGAGAGCAGATCTTCCATACATTATTTGTCATTGCAGGCGAACTGGAATTGCTTAACAAAGATGACAACAAATCTGCTCCCTGTAATTTGTTTTCTGCTATAGTATAAGTAGGTGTTGCATTGTACAGAGTCAAATATTTCAACTTCAATAAAAATCATTAATTAAAAATTGTGAAATTGAGTTTTCCAAGACATATTGAAGCAGTCCAATTTCTGGTCATTCACTTTTTTTTTTTTATTAAGATTGTTGTTAAATGGCCCCAAATTAATATTTTAAGAGTTCTTTTGTAGTGTATGCTTCGAGAAAATACTTAACTCTCAACCAGGTTGAGAGAGGGGTATATTTTAATTACGTTGAGAATCGGGGTGCGGTTTGTGCTTAATTTAGAGCCTGGGATGGGGGCGGAGGCGCTGGAGGGCTCCTGTCCGTGTGCTCGGAGCTGCTGCTCCTCAGAGCTGCTGCTCCTCTGCGGTGGGTTCCAGCGTTTGGGAGAGCTTGCAGCGCGTTGCCTCATTTAGCCTCCGCTCCGGCTGTCCCACGTGGCTCCTAATAGCGCAGCCTCTTCGGTGAATTGATTTTTCTTTTCTTTTTTGGCGGAGCGTGTTTTCCACGCCACGGCCCCACATAACCGCGCCGTGCGATCTGAAGCCTCCTCGCCGAGCGCGGAGTCGGGAGTCGGCGTCACATCGCGTTTTGGAGTTTAGCTACGTTCACCATGCACAGTATCTCAAGTCTGATGTCCATATTTTGTGGGGGGGTGCAAACAAAATGCTTCAATACCTTTTCAACCTCAAGGGTTTCATGACGACTATAGTGTTACATCCCACTAGTGAAACATTTTGGATCATCCAAATTCAAAGACTAAACCTTGTCCTAATATTTTTCCGAGCTCCTGAGCACAACCCTAATCTCACCGTCACCCTAACATTTACCGTTTTCTTAACCCAAAACGCTAACCCTATAGTCCTAACCCTAATTTAACCCCAAAACCTAATTCTAGCCCTACTCTTTTATTGAATGGATGATATTGATGCTCCATCAGCTAAGATAAACCATGGCATGATATTGTTCCGTTCCGCATTCCCTAACACCTGTACTCAACAGTCATTTCTCGCTGCTGTTCATCCTCGCTATCTCAGTTCCATACTGAAGTCAGAAACGGATGACTGAAGCCTTTCTTTGCATCCTGTATTCTATGGTGCTGCTCTCCTATTATTTAATGGTAAACATAATATATAAGAACTGAGTCAATTTCCAGAGGATGCAGCTCATTATTAGACCTGAGGGGCGAACTTGGTGGAATGACTGTGAAACGCACCTTTCGAATCCTAGTTTAGAACCCGGTCTTTAATGCCATAAAGTCTCGTTTCTTTCTCTCTTTTCCTGAGCGTGCGGTTCAAGAAATACCAGCTAGGCCTACTGGCCTTCACGTTTGATCATTATAAGACCGTTAATATTGAAAATGTATGTATTTTTGACTTGACGTGCATAGTAATAAAAAATGCAATGTTTCCTTTTTAACTAAGAGGAAAAGAGCAAAAATATTATTTTACCATGTCTTTTAAGTTTATTTCGTTCTTAATTCTTTGTTGCTTAACACGTAAAGGACCTCCTCTTGCTTTTGCTTGGTGAAAAGGGTGAACAGGAAAGTACATGCCTTCCCTTTAAAGTGTAGCTGGAGGAGATTGGAAATTCACTTCATATTTCAGAGAGAATTTGGAAATTGAATGTTAACCACAGAAAAAAGGAAGTAAAGAAAGGTAAAACTGATAAAAATAAATGTCTCTTAGAAAATAGAAGAAATGCCCCTTTTCTCACCAAAGAAAGAAAAATACACCAAAAGAAAATGTTTTAGAAATTGTGTGAATTTAAATGAATGAATTTTAAAAAATGATAAGGTAGACCACCCAAAGGAACATCATTTCAGGAGGTTGAGGAGCCCAAAGTCTTCTGTGTTACTATGCCGTACGGTGGGTGGTGTTTTTCAGGCAACCCAGCTTCCTTGCTGAAGGTCAAATATTGTGTGGGGAGAGCGTACGCTTAGCGTAGCCATGCTTGCAGCGCTCTGTAACAGTAATCTGCTTTGAGGTGTTTCAGAAGGGATGGATTCCTTTCTTCCTAAACGCTTCCTGTTCTAATCCCCACACCCCTGAACCACACCTCTTATGCAAGGCTGTGCCTCCACAAATATAGTAATTCCTTTTCTGAACAAGTCAGCGAAAATCCATACATGTCTGAATGCCTGCAAATTATATACCGAGTTCCAAGATGTGGTGAACGCTTCTGTCGCTCACTGTGGAAGCACTCTGTCCTTTTGTTCTAGCCGTTCGTCTCACTGAACTCTAGCTGGAATTTGATTCGGTGCGGTGCTGTATTCTTGCGTCATAGCTGGAGTGTTGCCACCACGCTTGCTGATGAGTTTATTATTATGGATCGTGGCTCATGACTCACCATCTTGGAGATCATCAGCAGCCTCACTGGCAGTGATGTCATTTAGTTTATGTTTGTGTTTTGTATTGACTCGTGTTTTTTTTTTTTTTTGTTATAGCTTTTGGATTTTCTGTAGTTCTGTTACGCTCTGAACAATAATATCCAAGATGAAAACTCAAACTCCCATAAGTCTCTGTTGGGGCCGGCTGATGTCTGGTGTGGCTGGATTGACACTTGGTGGATGGTGAACTGAGGCAACATAAGTTAATGAGGGTATGCTCAGAGGTCAGGTCCCTCCAGTGCTATGTCCAACATCCACCTGTAAAAGTGTGTACAATGCCATTCAGCTGTATTGTGTGTAGGAATGGGGGTGTAATCTAACCAGTCTGATTACGATATTATCTTCTTTTTTGTGGGGCAGTTCATTTGCCAACTAACCTGAATTACAAAATCCACTGGACTGTCCTTGGAAAGGTAAACAGACACACACAAGTTTGAAAGGGGATGATGTAACAGGATTTTATTAGCTATACAATCTTGGTAGCTACTCGTTGTTGAAACTACAATAAATAAAATTATAATAACAAAATATGTTATTTATTATTTACTTATGTAACTTAGTGTTACAGTAATTCTGTCCTTGATTTTCTGCAGTTCAGTCATAAGCTGTAGCTAGCCAGTTTCTATTGCTGGATAGCTTAGGTCATACATCAGTACCCCTCAAAGGCCTGATTGCACCCCCTTCATAACACTAGCATCCTCTGTACAACTATAGATTAGAACAAATTTGTATTCCACCATTTTTCATTGACTGTGAATATGTAATGCTCTGTCATTTGGGAAGGCACACACACACAGTAGCACACACATCCTCAGAAAAGCCTCCATCTGTTTCACTCTCCAAACCACCAGCTGAGCTGCACAGCTAATTTTTTTTAAGATCACAAATGCCCGATTAGAACGCTCTGAACTGAACGTTCTAATGCTGATGTAACAATCACAGCTGTCCTTTGAAAGCAGTGGAGTTCTAGAACACTGGCTCAGAATTTTGAAGAAAAAAAAACATTCCAAAAAAACCTTCACTCTTCAAAGGGTTAAGGGAGGGAGGAACAGCTGGCTGAGCTGTCTGTTGGGACGGAGGAGCGGGAGGACATCCTGCCAAATGAAATCCTCCCTTCCTCCTCGGGTGGCACTGAGGCCAAAAATGCAGCCCTCCCTGGGATTCTGGGTGACAGTCCGTGCTGGCCCGGTCAAGATTTGATTTCAGGCCTTGGGGTCCATCCTCCCACCTAGCGCCGGTCGATTATGCCG
This sequence comes from Anguilla anguilla, assembly GCF_013347855.1. Lineage (NCBI taxonomy): Eukaryota > Metazoa > Chordata > Actinopteri > Anguilliformes > Anguillidae > Anguilla > Anguilla anguilla. The sequence continues at coordinate 55,147,947 of NC_049207.1, read as the reverse complement.
GTAGCAGCTCTTCCTGAGTATGTTTTCTGCACACACATATGAAAAGGAGGTGAACAACGTGTATATGATGAAACAGGAATAATCTGTATTATTGTAATATGGATCTTTAGTGCCCCAAAGAGATGGGCTATAAGCATACAGACTCTGTGCCCTCAGGGTGGTTCACAGCAACACGTTTTGACTAATTTGGTATTCTTAAAGCAGAATCACCCCAAAGCCCTAACATTCTCATGGGCCGCCTGCATTTCCCCCTCGTTTGGCCCTGACAGAACAGGTCCCAATGTCAGGCGGCAGCTTGGGGGAAATGCCCAATCCAAAATGACATCATACTGTACATACTGCAGCTAGGTGTATCCCACTGTAACAGAGTTGACAGTAATTGTTTAAATGAGAACGAATTATGAATGATGGGCACTCAATTATGTAAATGGAGCATTGCAGAGGCATTTAATGCAATACGCACATTTGATGGAAGTACAAAATTGATGCACAAAAACATGTCTAATAATAATTTAGCATTTTAGAACCGCAATAGCTGCTACCAGTAATAAATATTAAGGCAGATGAGCATCTTTTCATAGCTTAGTTCATCGCTTTCTTTTCCGGTCAATATTTTGAGAAAACAGCCATTTTGAGCTACAATTTCTTCTGCCGTCGCTGCGTACCACCAGACAATTCTGCTACAGTGGACGCCATTTTTAAAGCCACTTCCTGTCCAGGCCATGACTGTGGTGTCAATCATTCAGCGTGTGGTTACTTTTAGTGTAGAATATGCTTTGTGAAGTCACTGGGCATGTGCAGTCATTTGATGGGCAGGTGCTTTATTTCTGAGAACGGGCAGTGTGTAATTATGGGCTTTGTGGTTGCAGGGGGATTCTGGGTAAATTAAGTTTGGAAGGTAACGTTGAGGTCTATTTTGTGTAATGTGATATCTGTGCGTCTGAACAAATGTTGTGGAATTGTGTGGACCAGCGCCCCGTTTCACGAACCAGGATCACCGAGTTAGCCGGACAAGTGCACTGATACCCAGAACCCTCCCAAATCTGGCACACTGACTAAAGTAAAGAGTTGTTCTGGGTTATCCAGCTAAATCTGTAATCCTGCTTCGTGAAATACCCCCCTGAGCTGCTTATGGCTGCTTATTTACATATAGTAAAGTATTATTTTGTTGTATACAGTGGAAACACACCAGTGTGTTATTACTTAGCAACTTTGCTGGGCATGTAATAGTCCAGGCCTTACTCCTTCCTGGCACCAGCCTGGCACTATAATGAATTTAAAAAAATGAGTGAGAATCAAGTAAGTTATTCAAGCAGCATCGCTACATCTTTAACGCTCCCTAACTTCAGATTTGCGGTGGGGTTTGGGTGACACTATTTTATTTATGATGTAAATATGTCTGGCTGCTGCAGAGTCGGGCAGCCCTGAGACAGACACACACACACAGAGACAGGAAGTCCAGGGGACGATAATACGATACGGAATATGGAACGTGGCGTAAATGCGTTTAATAGGTCCGTGGCGTGCCGTTCCTGAATGACACGTGGCACGTAAACGAGCGAACGATTCGGCCGCTTGTGTTTACGATTCAGTGAGCGCGCCGCGTAATTCATCATTTTCTTTTTCCGTCCGCGCTCCTCGGGTCCTGAAGCAATCAAATGTGGTTTAATGGATGAGGGTGACTGTGGCATAAGTGTACTGCATGTCCAGTATTAGTGGCTATGATATCAGTTGCTAGCAAAAAAAAAACAGATGAGACGTCTCCATCTCCATCAGACTGTAGGTGATTGATTGCTGCGCCTTGCAGGTTTGAGCTCAACAGCAATCCCAGAATTCCTGACGTGTAGGTAACGAGCAGCTCACTGCACGTCGGTGAAGGTTGACTGCTCCTGCAAAACTTTTCCTCAGTTTGTAAATAGTTCTAATGTTGCGTTTTATAATGGATAGTTGGATAATGGCTGGAGTTCTTGGCTTTTAAAAAAATATGCTCTTCCTGATTTTTTTTTTCTGTTATTCAGGAAGGAAATTGATTAATCATTCCTATGGGAGGGAGGGGCTTAGGGTTAATATTTCAACATAATAACATAATAGCCTCTTCAACTATATGGCATGTAATCACAGTAAGAAAAAAAAAAAACATGTTTTGAAATATTTGCGAGGATACAAAGAAAAAAAAAATTTAATTTAGGGTGACCTTACCGTGTTCTTGGAGGCGTTTGCTTCGTCGGGATCGGGACGGTGTGGAAGCCGCTGTTTTAATTACGGCAGCGGGCCAGATCCTGAGCGCGGAGGGGCTGCGGTGTCAGCGCTGGACGTTATTTATTTATTTAGAAAGCTGTCAGCCGCGGCCCTGGGAAGGATTGTGGCGGCGGGGCGGGGGGGGGCGGCCGGGCCCCCGGTCCATACGTTAATAAATAATGGGCATGTCAGGGCGACGTATGGCCCACGCGCTGTAATGAGCGCTCTGGAGCAGCTCCTCGCCCGGCTCCCCCGGCTGTCAGTCATTCTGTCCCAGGGAGCGGCGCAAGGTCTGCCCAGTGACAATGAGAGCGCCCCCCCCTCCGCTGCTCCCCCCCCCCAACCACCCCCCCCCCCCGCCATCGCCACCGCCACCGCCGCCATCATGCACGCCGTGCATTGTGCTATTTTTAAGGCCCATTATATTCCATCAGATTTCTCCGTGCCTGATATCAATTTCTGACATATTGGTTTTGGAGACGAGACGTTTGTGTTAGTCTGGAATTACCCGTCGTGAGTGCAGAGCGTTGCAAATGGCCAGGCGAAGGGGGGGGGGGGGGGGGAAATCCTTCAAAATATAGGTTTTTATTTTCTCTTTTTAATGTGCTAAACCCTGAAGATGAGGCGTTTCTCGTGTTGCCATCGCAGCCGGTATTGAAAGGGTCATGCGTGGCAGATGAAGGGCTTTGATTGTGACAGGGGGAGCAGCGTAGGCGTGGGATTTTTATTTTTTGTTTTTCTCCCCCTCCCCCCCCCCCCGTGTGTGTGCCACGCTCTCTGGCTGAGCGCCGTGTGTCTTTAACGGCAGCCCGCTGGCGCAAATCACCTCTCTCCCCCCCCCCTCTCTCCCCCCCCCCCCCCGCTCGGGCTCGCTGGCACGTCGCCGCTGATTGAATTTTAGCCGCTGCGGTGCGGCTCATTACCATCCTGCCTGCATTGTGCGGTTTACCGCCCCCCCCGCCCCCCCCCCCCTCTGCTCCCTCCAGGGTGAACTGAAGCACGGGCTGAGGGAGAGGAGGCGGGGGGGGGGGGGGGGGGAGCGATGGCGGGGGAGCGGCGGCGGGGGCGGGGGCGTGCGGGGGGGGGTGGCGGTGGATGGGGGAGCGGCGGGGGGGGCTGGGGGGGGGGGGTGCTGCTTCCGGCTGTGTCCCTGACAACCAGCAGATTAGCGCTCGATTATGAGTCAGCAGCCCCGCCGGCTCGGCTCGCCCTCCGCGGTCAGAGCGCGGGGCGGGAGGGGGTCCTGAGCACGGAAACACGAGCCGCCGCGCGCCGCCCCTCGCCGCCCCGCTGCCCCGCCGCGCCGGGTCCCCTGCCATTTTACGGCCCAAACGGGATAATCGCCGCCCAGTTTAACTCAGTGAACGGGAAGTCCCGCTGGATTACAGACGCCTGTTTTACAGGTCGGCTCATTTCGCATGTGGAAGGAAAAGCCCCAGCATGTGGGATTCCTCTGTGTACACGCTGAATTAATGTGCACTGGTAAACGGCTGTATTGTAAATTATACAGGGTGTGAGCTTTCCTGGTAATTTACCGCAGCCTTCATCCATACCAGCTCCACTCCACATTGCATAACCGTTACCGTGCAGCTAAACGTGGTGTAAGGACAGATCATCCATTGGTCATGAGGCCCTGTTTTACAAAGCGGGACTACAGAGTTAGCTGGATAACTGCGCTGAGTAAAACCCCGAACCCACCCAATTCTGGAACATGGACTGAACTAAAAAGAGCTGTTCCGGGTTCTACTCTGGCGATAGTTATCTAGCTAACTCAGTAATCCTGCTCCATGGAATACCCCCCTGGATGTCTCACCTGGGTTCTTATCTGAGATCATGAACTGCTCTCGCCGTAGTTTCTAGTTCTCCGGAACACTGTGTTCTGCTGTTAATTTTAATGGGGGGTGGGGGGTTGGGGAGGGGTGTAGAGCTCAATTTTCTTTAATTTGAGAAAAATGTTCTCCAAGGCCCTTGTTTCTCAAAGGCAGATCTTAATTACAAGAGCGCACGGGGGATGTGCTCGTACTGCCGATGAACTTGAGACAGAATTTTTTCACCTCGCTCCGCTACGGTCTTATTTCCATCTTCCTAAAACTGCGCGTATAAAATCCCACGGTACAGGCTTACCTGCAAGCTTGTTCTTAATTTTGAAGCGATTCTGTCTTTTCTTTTGCTGTGGTTTATGCGCCAGATATGTGCTCCATCAAAGGCCAGGCCAGAAAGGGCCAGGCCGCCCATAGTTGTCTCAGTCGGGCGGTAGGTTTAAAAAAAGACCAGAAAGCATGCTGGGAATTCACGTTGGTCGCGTGTGAGGCCTCATGGCGCTAGCGCTAATGGCATGGTGAGTCACTGCACGGCGCCCGTCTCACATCGAGTATGGCGGCCCAGTCTGTCACTCCGAGCACATGTCAGCTACCAGACAAGAAAGACTCCAGAATATACAGAATGAATTCGCAGCTGGGAGTTTAAACCGGTTTAAACCGGTTCAAACCGGTTCAAACTGGTTCAAACCGGTTCCCAGGGCTAGGTTACATATCCTCCTTTGTCACACTGCGTGCTCTTATGACCTGGCTGATTGCGTGTACGTTGTTTAATGACGATATCTTCGGAAACTGGAAGGGAATTATTATTGAATGATTTGTTTCTTCTTCTTCTTTTTTAAAAGGCCCTTTTGCACTGAATCAATTTTCCAGTGAAAATAGAAGAAAAAAATCTTACATGTGATCATTCATTTATAACTGCCATGCTAGAAAAAGCAGCATTTATACCTGGCTCTAGACCTGTCACATCTTAAAATAAAGAGGATAACTAATAAAGAGGCTCCCTTCAGCGATTGCAGAATGAGCCACCGCAATTAAATGCTTAATTTAGTTTGGCAAATTGATCCAGAGTGTCGAAAATGACATTATCTGTAATTATTCTCTCGTTTTATGGGCACTTTTTTGTGAATTCTATTAATAATATTGTTAAAACAGAAGATGATTGGGAAAAATGAGTTGGGGAAAATGGTCTTTTATGAATTTATCAACGTTTAAACTGACTGTGAGCTGAATCTGCTTCCATTTGCAAGCATGTTGTGTCTGCTCTTCTTCTGTAGCGAGCGCCAGCCAATGGGGGTGAAGCATTCCGGTGGTTCTTCTAGGACTCTTACCCTCCACAGCATTACCCAGAAAGCACTTGGGGGTCTGAAGGGGCCCAAAAATCCAGCTTCTGAGAAGGAAAAAACGATGTAAATGAAAACATGGTGTTGGTTTAACTCTGTAATTTCCTTTTTCCGTGTAATTAATGTACCTTTTGACAGTATCATAATGTACAGTTTGGTGTCAATAAATGTGTTTTAGTGTTGTGACTGTACGGAGAAACAGTCATGCTAATGTAAATGACACAAAAGACAATCAAGACAAAGAAACTTAAAACGGAAATGGCCACAGTGATTAACAACCAATTGCAACACAATACACTTTATAGATCTGGAGCAATAACCTTAAAAGTGACTACTGTACTCTTTTTTTTTCATTTTATTGATTTATATTGAAATTGTGAAGTATATATTTCAGGTTGTTCCCCTTTTGCGCTATCTATGTGTGGCCCATGTTTTCAACACACTGCAGGAGCAAGCCCTCTTTAATTAACGAGCTGCTTCATAACTGAAAAGGCACGAGAGGACAACTGCAGTGATTCAGTTTGTTTATTTTGTTTGCCAGTCAGCACGCTGCAGAGCAAGGCACATTGTCTTGCATGGCACGTCGCGGTTTTGCAGAGGAGAACATAATTACCCCCTTTCTCCGGTGCAAGACTTCCAGTCAATATATATTTTATTGCACTGTCTACGTCTCGACGAGACGCTAAAAATTGTTGAAATACGTCAGCCATTAATGGAAGGAGAGACATCGGAAGGAAAAAGCTGTAATTATGCTTATTCTGGATTAATTAATAAAGACTACATGACAAACATAAAATAGCCGGTGGGCCCTTCAAGAATTCTTTTGTTGTCGCTTCAAAAAAAGCTGTTGAAATTGTAGGTAGAAATACCACTATTTCTTTTTACACTCTAATTTAGCATTTAATATGGTATAATGGATTGTAATTTCCCTCATGCACAGATGTACATGATTTGAAGAAATGTGTTGAAGAAAAAAGTTAAGTACACATTCCAAATCAATTATTCAATAAGTTACTCATTGTCTTAACCCTAATGTTGCATGTATAAATGTGTTTTGGTTTTAAAGATTATCAAGAATTTGTATATTGTTGTTGTGATGCTTTTATGTGTTAAATAAAAAAAAGAAAGCTAAAAAAAAGTCATTTGATGTGAATTAATAATGGAAATAAATTTTTACTCTCACATGTACAATTAAACATTGACTATGATTACCAGAGCTTTCCTTTCTGTCATTATGGTCCATTTATAACAGTTTATCCAGAGATAAACTGTTATAACTGCATTGTGTTTGTGTGCTGTAAATCTTGCTGAGCTGCACCTGCAGTGCCCTGGCTTTGGCTGTATCCTCTGCTGTATCCTCTGTGTCTAAAGAGTGTGACCTCTCCTCACGCGTTAGTCCTGCTTTGCTCTGGCTTCTCGAGTTTCGTCCTATCTCACGCGGGCAGGCAGCTTAGATTGATTAGTTGTCCTGAGTCGGTCACCATGGCATCCAGAGTCCGCGTGATTGGCCCTGCCTCGTGGCCCCACGCAGGTGACAGGCCAGGCATTGGTTCCAGCTTTTCAAGGTAACTGATGAAAGGAGAGATGTATACAATCAGCGTTGCCTTGTCCCAAATGCTCATAGAAATGAGTAGATGTGGCCGATTGACTGCCACTCGCCTTTTAAGGCATGGCACTAACATTTGCCTGGACAAAGACGCAGAGTCGCAACCAAGCCCTGCAAAGCTTTGACATCAGCCCTTTAAGGCATAAGATAAGTGATAAGAATGTTCTTAGCCGAACATTCTAATGCTGATGTAACAATCACTGCTGGTAACTGAGAGCAATGGAGTTCTAGAACATTGGCTTAGAATTATGAGGGGGGGAAAACGTTCCAAAATGACTACTCTTCCAAGTTTTAAGATAGCACAAGTCATCACTGTGGTGCATGAAAAAAAACAGCCCCAGCATGCCAGAGGTGCAGTCAGGCAAAAGCTATTCAACGTCCGTTAAAATGGGAGAAAATCATTTGGATTGAATATATAAAACAGAGTCTTCAGAAATATATTTATACATATATAAAAATAACTCACTCTTCATCACTGATGTCAGCAGAACAGAATTAACTGTGAATTGTCACACCGTGTCCTTCATCATCCTTCTTGACAGGTGTAAAGTACAAACAAGCCAATCTGAGGCTAACATCAAACTGTAAAACTTGAAATAGAGGCACACCCTGAAAGATAATACTGTATACTATTCTGATTAACGAACCAAAGCTATGTAATCACTCCATCATCTATGTATATTGTACAACTGCCTAGCCAACTTTGAATGATGTCTGTTCACTTAGCTCACAAACTCTCGATGTGACCTAGATCAGCTTTCTGGAATGAACTGGAATCCCATTAAAATGCATACAGAATGTCAAGCATTTGGGTTCTCTGGCTGTTTGGCTTCCCTTATGGAAATGGGAATATTCTGCAATACATTGTAGTTATGGAACAAGGTAGTTTTAATGTCTTGCACACAAAAAATAAATTTAAAAATTTGTTAGCCTGCTGCTAAATAAATGTTTAGCTGAAGAGTCAAACGGTGAAATTAAATGTTGCCTTTATAAGCACAACACAGTTAAGATACGATGACTTTGGTAAATAGAGACATTAATTATCAAAACAGTTTAGACTGATCAACAGAGAACTTTAAATAATCAACGTTTTAAATAATTGAAACACAGACTGCAAAATAATTTTAGTTAGCTTATCAGATAGATGTTGAATAGAATAATTGAATCAGCTCTCACAGTAAATCAATCTACACCAGCACACAGTTTACAAAGCACCTGACCAATAGCCGCATGGCATGTCATCATCAGAACTTTTGATCGCTTTCATAGTATATGAAATATCTAGCATTTTTTTAAAAATCTTTACAAAATAATTAAAATGACTCAGTCAAAGAACTAAAAAGCACTCAGTAATTTCTTTAATGTAATATTCTAAATATTACCCCCCACACCCAATCAATTCCCTGTGTATGAATAAAATACTCCCATTGACACTAATTATTTAATATTAATGGTAATTACACAATAAAACCATGTATATTATAGTAATTACTTAATATCACAGCCAGTTGCTCAGATTGCGCATAGGCCTACTGTGTATCTGAGCTAACCTGAGATATTCCACTCAAAAACATTCAAACGACTACGACCGCGTGTCTTCGCGTTCTGGGAAAACGGCCCCTTCGCAGACGCTCTCTGAAGCGAGTTCTCAGAAAGGCGCCGAACGAGAGGTGGGAGCCGCGCGGTTAATTATTAATGTTCGGCTCGGAGGCTCGGGGAGGCTAGATTTCCGGTACAAGCGGCTCATTGACAGGAGACTTTAGCAGACGAAGTGCGGCTCTCACCAGGCTTAAACACTTTCAGTGGCTTTTCTCATCCGTGCGTATCCAGAAGAACCCTCGGGTTGTTCTCCTAATTGATTTTTAAATTAGTGGTTGTACATCGATTTTGTTAGCATTTTGGACTGCTGTCCTCTTCCGCCGTTTTTTTTTTTTTTTTTTTTTTCCCAATCCGTGATATCCAAGTAGATTTCAGAACGATTGAGTGTTAACGGGCTTGCTGATGCGTATCCTGCAGAATGTATTAGCTTATGATTAGGTTCTGCATAATTCCAAATCCCATGCATTCCCCTTCTACACACCTCTAAACACATTACCCAATACATAATAATAATAATAATAATAATAATAGCTGCTATCTCTCCTTACCCATGGAGGTTATCTTGGTTTCCACAGAAGGCTCCTCTCTGGAGGCAGGTATCACCATGTGCTTCTGTTTCTCCTGGCAGTGCTAATGTTACAGTGCTAAACCAAATGCTATCTCAACACACTTCCAAGAAATATCCCTTTGCAGGCCGAATTATTGATCGAAATGATGTCAACTGAACTATCATCAGTATGCTTCACAGAAACTAACCAACGCCTATGTTTTCTTACAGCTTTTCAGGTACACAGAGTCTCTAGTGGTCAGCATGTTATGTACCTGTACAGGTAAGGACATTGTTAGGACCATGTGTGGCTATAAAAACTTAGTGTTTGGGGATATATTACTGGCTACAGGAGGATGTTAAGGGACTCATTAACTCTGAAATGACACTGAATTGTCCAGAGACTGTGAGCATGCCATTATAACTCTCTTTTCTCTTTTGCTGTTGTGCTTGTAAAACGAAGTTGTTCTCATTGCTTGCATGAGCGAGTGAGTAAATGAATGAATGAGTGACTGAATGTTCGAGGCTTAGCCAATGCTACTAAAACGAATCGCCCTATATTTTATCAGAAGGTCAACAGTGGGGTCACTTTTGAATTCCCTAGATAAAATGGGGAGGGTTGTTTATTCCCCCCCCCTCACAAGATGCAACGGGACTTGTCTTGAAAGGAAAAACAAATTTTGTTTTGATGTTGATGCTGTCGGAGAGCAGCCGGAGAGAGGGGGGGTAAACAGCGCTTTTACTGAGAGCATTTAAAATCAATTTCTCAGCTACTGGCTCGTCTCTCTCCGTTGAGTCGCTAATCCACGGCTGCCTTGTGAATCCAGGCTGGAGTTTAAAAAAACAATGTGCGTCCATGTGACAAACGGACAATAATTCATCAGAGTGGGGCGTGTCTTTCTTCGGCAGCTAGTAAACACTTGCTTTCACATCAGTGTGGTTAGCCTGCCTTACGTTGATGGAATTGAATTGCCCCCCCCCCCCTCGCTAACATTATTTTTCAGGGTGACTTCTATTTTCATTTTTGATTTTTTTTTTTTTCCAGCTGTGTATCAACATTTCCTAGATATCTCTCCGTATAACAAGCAACAAGGGGATTGGAAAACAGTTATTTTAGTTTTATAAGTCAAGGGAAAACGGAGCTTCTTCTCACAGTTCTCAGTAGACCTATGCACGCTTTAGTCCTTTTGATTGATGCTACAGTACGTGCATGGCCACTGGAACATGCCTTGCTGACCGCTAACCTTAGTTAACAACCCAACAAACCAGGGGACCCGCTCTGCGATTAAATTCATCTGAATGTTTTTCACTAAATATGTCCGCGCTCCTCATTCAGTTACCAGCCAGGAGAGAGAGAGAGAGAGACTGGAGACGATAAAAACGCGCTCCGTCGTCTGTGTCCACAAATGAGGTCTGTGCCTTTTTCTTTCGAGAGGGCACTGATAAAGCGATTGCACAGGGCCATGGCCATGGACCAAGGACACAATCAGGACCCCCACCAGAATGCACCGTACGAGAGCCGGACCGAGCGTTCGATAGACGGCGGGGTAAAAAATCAGCCGCCTTCGATATCTGCTGAAGGCAAATTGACATGTGCTGAGCGCCTGCCTGCCTTGGTGAAGACAGCGGAGTAGGAACAGCACGTCTGCACGTTGTCTGAGGGTTTCTGCACCTATCGTGGCTAATTCTGCGGGATCCCTCCGCCACGGTGACAGAACTAGAGCTAATAGTGAACCGATGGAAGTCTTGGTAAGAACTGTTGCCAGGATAACTGTTCACAATGACTGATCGCCATTCCTACTATCGCTTGCCTATTAAAGTTCAAAATACGATATTGCAGTTGAATATGTTTGGACCAAAACCAGCAAAGCAACCTTATCAACCTTGTACCTGTCGTATGGGGCGCAAAGATTGCCTCCAGGCTTGAAACAGCAGAAGATCTGCATCAATAAACATGCGATACAAAATATTTGCAAAATATTTCAATGAATCATTTTGAACACCCACCACTGAAACAACATTTTTGAATATGGATCCAGTCACTACTGTGACACGTTGTTTGGAATCAATGTAAAATGAGTCATTCGTTCGGTGTATCAACAGACCAAATCTCACCTTCCTTGGAGTCTGCAGTCTCAGGAAAATGAGACTGACGTATGGAAATGATGCTTAACCGTAGATTTCTGGCGGTTACCCTTTAACGGCTGGCTTTTACTCACTGTCTATATGAGTGTGTATCTATGAAGGTTGCGGTTACCAGGCAACAGGCATAACAATGACACAGATGCTCACGTTTTTATATGTGGTGGCGACTGTGGTGGAGGTGGTGCTGGTGTGTGCGTGTGTGTGTGTGTGTGTGTGTGTGTGTGCATGCGTGCACAACGTGTTTATTTCTTTCAGTTAAATGACTGCAATTTCAGTCCAACTTTAGAGTTAAATCTTATCTTTGATTGTGTTTACTTTGACGTCACCTTTTCACAATGCACAATGATTTATGGCGTGGGTGGAAATCTTTCCAGAAAATATCCAGATTAAACAGCACCACAGCCACTGTGTGATAAACTGACAAAATTGCCCAGAACACAACACAATATCAATGCCTTTAGAGTTTAACGGAACAGACTATGTGTGTTTACTGTGTGCATAAATACATAAAACCAAAACCACATTTTATCCTATTTCTTGTACCTTTGAGATCACTCTTTGCTGATTTTAATCATCAAGCAGAAATTAAACACGAATAGTGGAGAGTGTAAAATTCAAGGGTATATGCAGCAGCGCAGTTAACCCTTTTAAGGTGAGCGATCACAAATATGTGATTAGAATGTTTGTGACTGAACATTCTAATGCTGATGATGTAACAATCACTACTGGTGATTGAAAGCGGTGGAGCTTTAGAACACTGACTTGGAATTTTGAAAAAACATTCAGAAGAAAATCCCCTGTACTTCAAAGGGTTAAACAGCACGGCTGAAATCTCCTCGCTGCGGCTGCTTAACGGCTGAGACGCCTGAGAAGCTGCGTCTTTGTGAAATCTTCTCTCGCTCTCCCCCTCCTCCTCCCTCTCCCCCTCCTCCTCCTCCTCCTCTCTCTCTCTCCCTCCCCCTCCCCCCTCCCCGTCAGTCTTCCGCTTCAATCTGGAGGCTGCAGTTTCCAGCCCCCGCCGGCGTCCCGCTCGCTCAGAGCTGCAGATCTCCCAGAGCAGCCCCCCGCAGCCCCCCGCAGCCAGCCTCTGCCTCAGGCCACTTCTGTTCATCAGCCAGCGGCGCACTTAGCGACAAAGGATGCGCCGTAATTTCCCCCCGTCCGCCACCCCCCCCACACTCCCCCCCCCCCCCCCACTCCCTCCCGGGCTGCGCTCTCACCTCGTCGCCGTGGAGACTGACCCCGCGTGTCACGCATGATGGAAGCGCAGCGAGGCGCGGCGAGCCTCGCTGTGAGTGGCGGGACGGGGGCGGGGGGGCGGGGGGGGGGGGAAGCGGGGGTGATGGGGGCGGGGGCGGGGGGGGCGAGGGGGTGATGGGGGTGGGGGCGGCGGCGGTGCGCTGAGGTGCTGAAGGCCACCACTAACCCCACACTCACCGCCATGTCTGGGAAAATGACTTCCTGCTGCACCTGTTCACCCGCCTGCTCTCTGCGCACACACACACACACACACACACAGATACACACATGCACACATACACACGCACGCGCGCGCACACACACACACACACACAGATACACACGCACGCACAGATACACGCACACACACATACACACACACACAGATACACACATACACACGCACACACACACACACAGATACACACACGCACACACACACACTCACACAGATACACACATGCACACATACACACACGCGCACACACACACACACAGATACACACGCACGCACAGATACACGCACACACACATACACACACACACAGATACACACATACACACACACACGCACACACACACAGATACACACATGCACACATACACACACATGCACACACACAGATTTCTCAGAGAAACGCAACCCTCATATCTTTTAGAAAAAGAAAAGATCGTGAGGGATCCATCCAATTTCATCAACCGCAATATTAATCTAAGCAAAAGTCAGTCCCACCAGGCCACAGTTTGATTAAAAGAGAAGACATATGACGTAGCCAATAAATCTGTTTGTCAAAACTGCAGTACGGCATGGAACCCAGCAGTGATGCCGTACAGCGTGACTGCGAGCAGGACTTTGACCTCAGCTGCTGTATGAACGCTTTACTTCAGATGAGTCTCCCTTTTTATTCTTTCTGGAAATACAATTAGCAGTGAAATGACACCTGCATGATATTGACTGAAGTATCATTATATTTTTTTTCCCCCGTTATTACCTTACACATTAAATTAGAATAAGGCGAGTTCAGCACCACCTAGCATTCCGTGCCACAACGCTGTTTCACTGACGCAGTATTAAAGTATTTAGTCTTCCAAATTGTCCGACACCACCAGCATTATTATGGGCTGTACAGTAGATGCAGCTTAATTAAAATGCCCATATGCTCCCTTCACACGCAGCCAGGGCCAAGGCACAGGACTGTCGATTTTCTTCTCTTTTCCAGAATTGTTCTGCGATGCCCTTTTTCACATTTGGAAAATGTAGGAGGAAAAGAAATGGTAAAAAAAAATAGTATGAAGAAAAGAGAGGAAAAAGAGAGAGGTGCCATGTGTCCTGGACTTAGCCCACTGTGGGTTAAGACCGACAGATCAATCCCTCCGCCTCGTGGTCCTGACCTTACTTATGGCTGCAACAGTGGAGGTTAAATGTTTTTGACAGGGCCAATGCGAAAAATTTTCCCCTCCCTGTGGACAGAGCTCGGTGAAGAATGTAAACATTTCCTACGAAAAGCCGGAAAAAAATTGATTGCTCTTCTGCAGTTAATGCTTGCAAGATATTATACTTCCTTCACCAATTTACGGAGCACGTCAACAACACGGAATAAAAAGTGTGGATCTCGTCCCGTTGTCATTAAAAATCAGATTGCTCTAATAGCCACGTTTCCTTTACTCTTTCTTCAGTCCACGCATGCTCGGCAGAAACAGCAGCCATGCTTGTTTCCATCCGAGATCTCCGACTTCCGCCTGACGTGCGCGGTTTCAAAAAGCCCAAATAAATCGGATGTAAGACGTCTACATGCACCAAAAAAAAAAAAAAATCCAAGGATTTGGCAAAAATCCGAGTGTCTCAATCGGGTTTTGAAAACACTGATTACGACCTCACGCCGATGACGATAATCAGATACAGGATCATTTTGATAATCAGAGTATCGCCATAATCGGGGTAAGATTACTAGTGTGCATGTAAACACAGTCCCTGAAGCCTTCCTGACCTCAGCATCCATCACTAGCATGTTCTCAGCTGGCTTTTTTTCCGTCTGCCTGTCTGCGTTTTTCTTACGGGGTAATTATGACACCACCAACCCCCCCCCCCCCCCCCCCCCCCAAAAAAAAAAAAAGAATCATCATCTTGCGTGCGGTCAGGAACCAGCTAGCGGTTCTGCAGACAGCAAACGTCATCCAAACGCTTGCAGAGTGGGGGCCGGGGGGTGGGGGATGGGGGGAGCTGTTTCAGCATCCGGCACGCTAAGCGCGCATTTAACACCGTGGAATCTAATTGCTTTCCTATTTAAAGCAATCCCGTCGTTTAGCGGACGCTCCTTCCCACAGCGACTTACCGTAAGAACATTCATCTGAGACCACTATTACCATCAAGCCATTAGCCCCGACAGAGCTCTCTCTCTCTCTTTCCTTCTTTCTCTCTCGCTCTCTCCTTCTCTCTCTCTGTCTCTATCTCTATCTCTCTCCTCCTCCTCCTCTCTCTCTCCCTCTCTCTTTTGCTCTCTCTCACTCTCACACTCTCTCTCTCTTGCTCTCGCTCTCCCCTCTCTCTCTCACTCTCTCTCACTCTCCCCCCTCTCTCCCCCTCTCTCTCTCTCTTCATCACATGCCGCGCATGTAGCCCAGTGCAGCTGTTGTGAACAGGTGCAGCTGTGCAGATGTCCATCCCTGTAAGCATGTACTGTACTGTACTGCAGTTGAATTTCCCCCTGGCTCAGCTGAACAGGTTCTGGGCACCAAACAGCACAGCCACTGTAGCCTGGGCTACTGCATGTGATGTGTAGCTTTGGCTAACCCTAGCCTAGCCTGCGCTGCCTGGGCTAAAGTGTGAAATGCGTAGCCTTGGCTAACCCTAGCCTAGCCTGTGCTGCCTGGGCTAATGCTGCCTGCGCTGCCTGGGCTAAAGTGCGCGATGCGTAGCCTTGGCTAACCCTAGCCTAGCCTGCACTACCTGGCTAATGCTACCTGAGCTACCACTAGCATTCATTAGCAGAGCTACCACTAGCATTCATTAGCAGAGCTATCAATAGCATTCTTTAGCAGAGCTACCACTAGCATTCATTAGCAGAACTACCACTAGCATTCATTTTTAAATTGTGCCGTTAGAATTTGTGCTAAAAGTAACATGGCATGTGAGCTGCTACCTGCAAGCACACATATACAAACCATGTAGCAGACACTTTCAGTGGAAAATTTTATGCATATATAATGCACCCCTCCTGCAACATAATGCCCTCACATGCAAGCATGATAATGCACGGTCCATGTCTAATGCATGTGTCAGGCCGTGTCAAATGCATTCGACACAGAGCTATATATGCAACACAAGCGATGGACTGACCAACCTATTCACCTCCCAAACACCCAAACAGAGCAGCACTGGGATGCTTTGGGTCAGCATGAACATCCCAAGCCCACATGGCCAGGAGCTGTAGAGCTGCTGAGGACTATGCAGCTAAGTGGACCATGATTTACCGGTAAAAAAAAGATCCACTGAAATGTCACAGGCACGCAGGGTGCAATCATTGCTGAAGAGGGGGAAAAGGAGGTCACGTTAAGTCCTTTGGTGAAAATAAAAATAGACGACTGTGGTTTCTTTATCCTTTAATTACAGCGATTTTATAATGGAATTGAATATTAATGTTTCATATGTACCTAAACAACACGTGTAGTCCAACACCCTGCCCCCCCCCCCCAACAAAAAGGGAACTAATGAAGTAATGAAGTCAATGAGTATTTATTTCATGTGTGCAGTTTTTGTAATTCTTAATATCTCTGAGTACACACATGCACACACACACACACACATACACGAACACACACACACACACACATGCACACACACATGGACACATGCATACGCACACACACACATGCACACCCAAACACACATACACACACACACACACTCACACACGCATACACACACGCAAACACACATACACATGCACACACACACGTACACACACACACACACACACACGCTGCCAGGGAGTCTGTGTGAAAGCAAGCCAAAACCTCCACCGCAGCACCTGCCTCTCAGGTTGTCTTCCTCCCCGCACAGCGCCGCTTCCTAAATGATTGCCTTCTGCTCTCCCCGGCAGAAATTCCCCTGCTGGAGCGCTAACTGAGGATGTTTGTTTATTTATACCTGAGGGAGGTAATTATCCAGGTTTTTAGCAAGTGACGGGGCTGGCTGCTCTCCCAGTGCACGCTGAATTCCTCAACTAAGTTACCCTGACACCTCAGTCAACCGGCTCTGCTTTACCGCACAAAGATCTTTATATCACGTCCATCTTTGTGGTTCACCTCCCTGCGTGCTGATTGGTCCCGCCAATACATAATGCAGATGTGGTGCTCCTGGGGAACACTGTGTTTATGTTATCCTGTGTTTATATGTATCCCTGCATGGATTCGCTCACCCGGCTGCATGCTATCACTGGGCTAAAGGTTTAGTGTTGTCATAACACAATACCTTTATCTCTTGGACTAAGCAACAGGACTAAAGAGCTTCAAGCACTTTGAGGCAGATTTACTTGTACTGGTGCAAATTATCCTGAGTGTTTTTAGGAAATCTGCCACTAGCACTAAGTCATTGTTTTTTGTGGGTATTTTCCAAAAGCTTGTTAATGAAAATAGCCACTAAATATTCATTTAAATTTTTCTCCGGGTTATAAATGCTTGTCTTGCGCATGCAGTGATAACTAGGACCTGGGGGACACCTTCAGCAGGTGACCTCTGCCCTCCCGATGACACCTACATCTTCAGAACAAGAGACAGCTCTGGGGAAACTTTGGAAACATGAGAGCTCTGATGTAAACCTGAATCAGCCAGAACCCAGAAGGAAACACACCTGGGGACGTTCAGGTAGTAGGAAAGACAAGCGTGTGTTCTTGGAAAGATGTGTTATTGTGCTAAATTGGGAACTGCAAGATGTTTAAAGTGGGGTGACAAAGAGTTAGTACAGGGTTATAGCGAACCCGTTGTTGTTTGGTCTTAACCCATTGCTGATTGGTCTTAACCCATTACTGATTAACTTAATCAGTTACTGAGTTCTCCTAATCCATTACTGATTAGTCTTAATTCATTGCTGATTGGTCTTAGCTCATTGCTGATTGGTCTTAACCCATTGCTGATTAGTCTTAATTCATTGCTGATTGGTCTTAATCCATTACTGATTGGTCTTAATCCATTACTGATTTGTCTTAACCCATTGCTGATTGGTGTTAATCAATTGCTGATTGATCTTACAACCCATTGCTGATTTGTTACATTCCACAGTATTCCACAGAACTATTTAATGAGTAACAGGTTTGTAATAATAATTGAATCATGTGGTGTGTGAGTATATAGGAAACATACCCTGCACCACAGAAACTATCTGTGCACAAGGGATATGGCTAGCTTCTAGGCCAGTGGTGTCAAACTCGTGCCATGGAGGGCCGTGTGTATGCAGGTTTTCATTCCAACCAATTAATGCT